>NW_015165294.1:109280-113926 GCF_001447785.1 Gekko japonicus
CCCCCCCCGCCGACAGAGGGTACCAGGAGGAGGAGGAGGTGCTGAGCTGGCTGGACGAGCACAGCCAGGGCGACCGCCCCCAAACTGGCAAAAAAATTTTTTAAAAAAAAAGTTAAAAAAAACCTTCCGCTTTCAAACCGGGAAGAGGGATGGGTTTTGTTTTTGCAAGCATCACAAGCCCCGGGGGAGGCTGAGACTCCCCCAGAAAATTTCGGAGGTAGCCCCCGCCCCTGCGCCCCCCTGAACTCTACGCCTATGTCTGCCATGTTATAATATGTGAGCTTTTAAATCAACAATGTTTCTATCCAAAGAAAGGAACTTTGAATGCTAGAATGGTGAAGGAAGGTCTATACTTACACCCACACTTATTCTCCCATAATCATGCCCTTTGCAAACAGTGGGTTAGGAATATGTATACTCACCTGGACCAAAGTTTAATTGGCATAAAATGATCCTCAACCAAATCCTAGAAATTAGTCTCATAACTGAAGGATTGTGACTTAGCACTTAGCATTGATTTCTGTATCAGCAGCATTGCCTTTCAAATAATGGCTTGTGGACAAAGGTTCTCTGCCTCTAAGAGCTACAGAATAGGCAGATATCAACAGATGAAGCTTCTTGGGATGCCAGGGTGGTAGTGATTTGATTTCACTTTGTCATCCAGGGGTCAAAGGCAAGAAAGCCAGTGGTGGTATAGTGGTTAGAATGTCAGACTAGGATCTTAGGGAAGATCTAAGTTCAGATCTCCCTTCTGCCATGAAGCTTCGTGCTCTGAGTCTATTGGACGCCCGTTAATTTTGATAAATTTGATATTTCTGGAAATACTTGTTGGAAATGTAAGATGTTTACCAGTATACTTCCTCATATACTGGGGTCTTGTCGAGACATTCGGTCATTTCGGAATATTTATAAAACTTCCTTTTAAAAGCTGAAGTTATAATACTTATTTTCAGTGTGTTGGATCTTTGCCTCCTTTTTATTCGAGGTTACTGTTTGCTCACACAAGAGATAGGAGAATCCATTTTCAACTGCTCCCTCTTCCTTACCGCAGCTACCTGTTTTGCATAACTTTTTAGTTGACATGGATCCCTCCCCCATCCCCAACCCTGCTTTGCTTTTGCAGTCACAGGCAGCTGCTGGTAAAAGGGAATGTGGAAAAGATTCACAACTCTGCCAGTGCCTTCTGTGGGCCCTGTCTACAGTCCAACCCAATATTAAGTATGAACTTTCCCAAGCAGTTGAGATTTGGAATGTAAAATGCTGGATCCAAGCTAGTACAACCTAAGTTGTGATAAATAAATATGCCTTCAAGTTATAGGTTTATGAACTGATTTCCCAAACAGTGTTGTGAAAACTATGGCCTCTTCCATATTCTCCTGTTCCTTGCTTGTGAGTCCCCCCCATTGGCTTCATTTTTTTTTCTTTTCCACATGTGTGGAATTTGATATCACAGTGGTCAATTTGATATCACAGCATTAAAAACTCATTTAAATCTGCATAGAGATATGTTGTACAGTGATGTAATATCAAATTGACCACCGAGGGAGCACAGAAATGTGGTGCTATATATGCAATTAATGTCAATGTCTGATGTTTTTGAGAACAAAATATACTGCCCAGGATCCAAAGTGCTATTTTGGCTTTGCAGGCTGCCAGTGAAATGTGTCCATTTTTAATGACCTTTGTCCATTTGTAATGACCTTTCCCATGCTTTATAAAGAAAGTATTTTGGAACTCCTCTTGGAGTCAAACTAAATGCAATGTTGAGAGAGCTGTGGGTTTTATTGTAGTCATTTAGACATTTATACCTTGTACTTCTCCCTAAGGGGGATCCAAAATGGCTTATAGCATCACTCTCCTTCATTTTATCTTCATAACAACAGTGAGGTGGGCTGAAAGAGAGTAACTGGCCTAAGGTCATTCAGGAAGCTTCCATGGCAGAGTCGAGATCTGAACCTGGGTCTCCCAGCCCAACACTCTAACCAGATTATCATACTTGATAAGATCTCCTGCATAGTTTTTAGTATTAAAAACAGCCACAGGGCCTGATCCAGCTCAAAACCAGAGCTGGGGGGGGGGGTTCCTGACCTTTTTACCTAAGCCTTTTTTCAAATACAAATCCTCTCCTGCCCAACTGAGCTATATACCCTACTGTTCATTTTCTTCTTCAGGGCAAATATTAGCTGGTGTGTGTGTGTGTGTGTGTGTGTGTGTTAAGGATGTAATTAGGAAACATTGGATGCAGTCACACACCCTAAATAATCCACTTTCAGTGCACTTTCCAACTGGATTTTACTGTGTGAACCAGTGTGTGTGACCGCAGCCATTATGTATCTAGCAACAAGGAGCTGAATATAAGATTGCCAATACTCTTGGAGAAAAGTTCTGTTCCTCTGGAAACTTAATGTGTGGAAATGGGCAGTTGAAGCTTTTCATGACATAGTGTGGAGGTAAATAACATTACCTGGCAAACAACATTCCATTAAGCCTCTCTTAAAGGGGAAGGGCAGTCTTTCCCTCCAGGGTGCGGGCAACCCTGGTTGAATAACTGCAGATATGAGGAAGGCTGAAAAGTTCAGTTCCTTTGTTTTAACCTGTTACAACTCTCAGAGAAAAACTAACACCTCCCAACACGTGATGTAAGATGCTTGTTAGCACAGCACGAAAGGACAGGAAAAATGCTTGGCTTTTGCTTGGATTTCTCCCAGACTGCTTCTTAAAAAGGAATCTGTGAAGTCACTTCCCACAATCATGGGTCCCACAGGAGGGGGGAAAGCTGAAGATTGATCTTCCTTGTTGTTGACTGTGGGTTTGGTCTCACCTGATGTTCTCCAGTACAGTTCTTTCAGAAAGCAGCTCAATTTGTGGGGAAGGCCGAGGCCTCAGTCTCTGGTTCACTGGAAATGCCTGTCTGACAGACATTTCACAGAGTGCTGCTTTTCCACAGCATTCCTCATTGGCACTGTTTTCATTGCAGTCCAGTCATCAGAAGCCATGATGATGGCTCATAAAGGTCGCATACATAGTTATGAACGGAAGCTGGCAGTCCAACCATGTCATTTATTTATTTATTTATTATATTTATTATATTTATATCCCGCCCTCCCCGATGGGCTCAGGGTGGCTCACAGAGGCAAGGTAAACTGAGCCATAGTTAAAACATATGATACATAATAAAAACATCCAAACAATTAAGACATTAAAACAGTGGTGCTCAATCCATTATTAAACATAAGTCCAAGATGGCTCATCCTGAGCAGAGTTATACCTTTCTAAGTCCATTTAATTAATGGGTTCAGAAGGGTGTAACTTTGCATTGGTTTGTACTGTAAGTAACAAACTGGCCAAGTTGGCTTAAATCTGATTGAGTCCTATTCTTGTTAAAGATGTATCAGCTTTGGTCTAGATGGTTTGTGGATCTCAAATTTACAAGAACTCCAGAGGATTTTGCTGAAAGGTTTCATAGTGTGTATGATTGTGGCTCCCTCTAGTGGTTATCCTCCACAGAGCTTGAGTGTTTCCCCTCAAATTTAAGGTTCTGTATTTTTTGTACTGCCATCCAGTGAAAAATGGGGGGAAAGGAGAAAAATGTGATAACAGTTTCTGGAGATAAGGGGATTTATTTATTCATGTTTGTTCGGAAAGCTGTGTATCAAAATATGTGCCAAAATAGCAGATGTGGTTCTACAGCCAGTGGGGTATAGTGGTTAAAGTGTTGGAATAGGATCAAGGAGACCGAGGTTTGAATCCCCACTCTGCCGTGAAGGCTTTCTGGGTGACCTTAGGCCAGTTACACATTTTCAGCCTAACGTATATCATGGAGTTGTTGTGAGGATAAAATGGAAGAGAAGGGAACTCTGTAAGCCATTTTGGGTTCCCAAAAGATCACAAAGAAGGGTGGGGTCCAATTGAATAAATAAATACCTGAAAAGTAGTTAGGATTTTACTTCACCCACTGGCAAAACAGCAATAGCCAGAGACAGATGAATCTCCCTGGGGAGGGAGTTCCAACGTTTTAGTGACACAATCAGGAAAGCCCTTTCTTGGGTTGTCGCTTGTCTAGCCCCAAGGGGGTGGGGGCACTCAAAGCAGGGCCTCTGAAGATGACCAGAGTCATTGGGTGCATTCATATGAGAGTAGGTGGTCCTTAAAGTACACTGGTTGCAAAGATACTATGCAAAGAACATACTGGGTGCGTTCAGACGGGGGATTTACAACGGTTAGGGTGCCGGTTCCAACCGGTGTACTTACGGGCGTTCACACGGTGAACATCTGCCTCCTGTCCCTAACCGTTATAAATCCCTTTAAACCGTTGCACTCTGCCACTAGGTCCCAAGTGGTGGTAAACAGAGTGCAACGGTTGTCATCGCTGCACCCCGGCGTCTGATCGCTTTCCTCCGTTGCCCAGCTACTTCCGTTGGAAGCCTGAGGCTTCCGGCTTTCCCCCGCCATTTAAAAAAAAACCTTAGCGATATGCGCTCGGGCGAAGCTTCGCCCAGAGCGTTTGTTCTTTAAAAAAAAAAAAACCCTTAATTTAACTTCCCTCCTCGGCTGGTCCGGAAGAGCAGCTGGGGGGAGGGACGGGGCAGCACCCCCCCCAGCCAAAGAGGGCGGCGGCAGCAGCAGCGGCAGGAGGAGGGAGGGGG
>NW_015165294.1:114704-132151 GCF_001447785.1 Gekko japonicus
ACCCACTTTGTCATCCCCCCCCCCCATGTTCCAGAGAGTTGTAAAATCATTTGTTTTCCATCTTTCTGATTCTATTTAAAAGAGCTACCTTGAAGATATTGGTGATACTATACTTGAATTTGAGCCAGTATGACAGGTTGTTGAGACTCTTCAGAAATGGTAGATTCAGAAATGGTACACTCTCAAGCTTATTAAAACTTGGAAGTGTTGTCCTCAGCGTCTCTGTAAATGCTTATTTTACTTCAGGTTAGTTTCATAGTTCCATGAAATTGTTTCAGCAGATCTGGCATATAATAAATATTGTGGAACTTGTAACAATCTTAGGCATTAATTCTTATGCAATGGTATCCTCAAGTCTGCAAGCAATTGGAATCAGTGAAAGTTCTACTACTGATTATTTATTTATTTACTTACTTCATTCGACTTATATCCTGCCCTCCCCACATGGCAATTACGAAAGCAATCCTAAACAGGTCTACTGAGAATCCAACACAAGTCTATGTAGTGGGGACTACTCCCACAAAAGTGTTCTTAAGATGGCACAATAAATTATTTGTGATCCCCCCCCCTCTTCTTTTTGGAAACATTTTGTAAAGTCTTACCTTGGTCCAAAACTCCACTGGTGCTCTGCTAAACATTCAGAGTTTCAGGTAAGCATAGGCATAATGGAATGACAGTATCAGGACTGTGCCAGTTGTACAATGGAAATATGCAGAGCTAGCATCAAAGGTTGGCATGACTGGGCATCTTGTGAGGCCCATGGCCCACTGCCAACCAGAGATACTTAGACCAATTCCTCCTCCCAAGAAGGAATCATCACTCTAAAGTAGGGGTGTCAAAGTCATTTCTTATGTGGGCTGGATCTGACATTAATGTCACTTTGTCAGGCCAGGCCATGTGTACTACAAAATGTAATGCCAAATACCAGAGAGATAAACTTTATAAAGGACACAGGCAAACCCAATTAATGATATTTTTACTCAACATATAAATATGCTTAAAACCCTGAAACTCTTAAAGTATTTCCTTTATTTAACACTAGCAGTAAAGCCCGTTGTGGAAATAAATACAATGAGATCTAGAAAGAGGCTTTGGGGGAGTGCTCTGGCTTTGGGCAAAAAGTGTCAGTTTGCTGTGGTGACCTCAGCAGGGTATAATGACAGAGTCCACTGTTTTCTCCAGAGGAACTGATCTCTGCTCCCTGAACAGCAGTTGTAATTTTGAGTGATCTGTAGCCCTCACCTGGAGATTGGCAACAATTGTTACCCAGGACGAAATGACTGGTTTGGAGGGTGGAGTCTATGGCATTCTACCTGTCTGAGGTCCCACCCCTCTGCAAACCCCACCCTCTCCAGGCTCCACCCCTCAAATCCCCAGGAATTTGCCAGCCTGGAGTTGGCAACCCCATCTCCTTCCCAGCTAGCCATCAACCTACCATTATCTGCCCCTTTGACTTCAGCTGACTTCCGCCCTCCCTTCTGCAGAGCAATTATAATTTTGAGTGGTCTCTAGCCCTCACCTGGAGATTGGCAACAATGGTTCCCCATGAGGGACTGAGTGGTTTGGAGGGTGGAGTCTATGGCATTGTACCTGTCTGAGGTCCCACCCCTCCTCAAACCTCACCCTCTTCAGGCTCCATCCCTCAAATCTCCAGGAATTTCCCATCTGGAGTTGGCAACCCTATCAGGATTGGCCCCAATATGTTTTCTCCCAAAGGCCAAAGTAGGTGACTGGACCAAACTAAGTTGCCTACCATCAGGCACTGAGGGGAAAGTAGGGTTGCCAGCTCTAAGGAGGGAAATACCTGGAGTTTTGGGGGGTGGATTCTGTAGAGGGCAGCATTGGGGTGGGCGGAAGGACTCAGCAGGTATAATGTCATAGGGTCTACCCTCCAAAGCATCCATTTTCTTCAGGGGAACTGATCTCTGTCATCTGGAGATCAATTGTAGCAGTGGGAGATCTCCAGGTCCCACCTGGAGATTGGCAACCCTAGGGGAAAGTCTGCTGCACAGCAGGGGGTTGAAGAGAATGGTGTGATGGGTGCTGGGCCAAGATTGGCAACAATAGTTCCCCAGGAGCAAATAGCTGGGTTGGAGGGTGGAGTCTATGGCACTGTAACCTGTCTGAGGTCCCCCTCTCCGGCCTCCACTCCTCAAATCTCCAGGAATTTCCATACCTAAAGCTGGCAACTTTATTTCCTCCCCTCTCAGTAGCCTCTTATTTTGCCTTAAATTGGTTTTGATGCCAGCAGAGTGAGAAAATGCCAGAGGCTCTGGGTGGGTGCCCCATCGTAAATGCACCAAACAATTCCTAAAGATTTTCCAAAACACTACTCTGTCGATAAATTGCAGCACTTTGAATTACCACCAGAGCTTTAAGAGCTCTCCAGCTGTCACCTGCCCTCCCCACATGGTTTGGAGGGTGGGGAGTATGGCATTGTATCTGTCTGAGGTCCCCCTCCTCCTCCTCCTCAGACCCCACCCTCAGCAGGCTTCATCCCTAAAATATCCTGGAATTTTCCAACCTGGAGTTGGCAACCCTATGCCCCCCCCAGCCTCTGCCTAGAGAAAGGGCAGTCTTTCCCTGCAGTGGGAACCAAAGCAGCTGTCATCATTCTACTCTCCCCCTATGAGGTATGTTAAGGTTGAAAGTGTGTGAATGGTCCAGAATCCCCCAGGCAGCTTTTAAAACATGTTCCTGGGACCTACACACCACCAGACATTCCAACTGCCTTGCGGGGGGGGGGGGGTATAAGGTGTGGAATGGAGTGAAGTCCAATCAGCTTCCATATGCAAAAGCCCTTGAAGGTTCCATATGCAACTGACATTCCAACTGCCTTGCGGGGGGGGGGGGGTATAAGGTGTGGAATGGAGTGAAGTCCAATCAGCTTCCATATGCAAAAGACCTTGAAACGCTGGGCGGGGTGGTGTGGGCGGGACCGGGCTTCGGCTTTTTATTGGTCGGCAGATATGGTAAGTGGCAGTCCCACCGGCCTAACACTAAAGGGGCCAAATTTAGAACGTTGCAATATAGAACATTGCTATTCAATTATAATAAGGGAGAGATTCTTTGATGACTGACACCTTTTGCTCTGAAGTATAGCATCAGAATCTGGAGCCTTTTTGAACATTTGTTCAGGGGGGTACACTACTGGCAGGTGCAAGGGAAAGGCACTTTGCACTCCCTGGATTCTGCCCATCAGAGAAAGAAGGGGAGGGGGCAAGGCACCCAACAGTGCTGCAGTCATAACCCCCCTCCTATTTATTACCCTTCCATCTAGAAAAATGCAGAGGATTTATTCCACCCACCCCCCTTTTCTGGTGAAGTTGGATTACAGCCACACGAAGGCACAGAACAGCCTTAGCATATGGAATATCTATTATTAGGACCAACCAAATGTCACATAATAACAGGGCAAGATTCTGAGTCCTCCAGAATTCTTAAGGCTAGATGTTACTAAAAAAAGAAAAGAAAAGAAAGATGCTGTCTGGTATGTTATTCAAAGCCCTGGTACAGTATGTGCTGTGCTAGGTGTTAGATACATGCTGGGGGTGCACACTTTTTTGCTTTTTTAAACAATTGCACGGGAGAATGCAGGTGCCAGGGAAAGACAGTCTGTACTGCCTCAGGGGCTTTGCTTCCTCTCCTGGGCAATGAGGCAGGCTCATCCAGACCAGGGCTGAAGGGGGGGGGGGTTGAAGGAGGTAAGAGCAGTGGACCCCAGGGGAAATCCCAACACCACTTGGCCAGCACCAAAGAGCAGCCTGGCCCTGGCCAGCCACAAGCTGTGCCTGGAATTCATCTTCCCCATGCCTGGAAGAAGAAAGTGAGAGGGAGAGAGGCACTTGTGAAGAGGCGATTGTCAGCAGAGGTGTGTGCAAGGAGTCCAGCTCAGTGCAGAAGAGCAGCTTCCCCCAGCCAGGCTTCCCCCAGCCAGGCAATGCCTGGCTCTTGTCCAGGCTTAGCAGAGAGAAAAAGGGAGGGGGAGACAGGCACCCGCAGAAGAGGTGCTTGTTGGTGGCTGTGGGTTCCAGGAGCACCAAAGAGGAAGTGCACCCGGACACATGGGAGTTGCTGGCTTGTTGGTGAGAAGGAACTGGGAGGGAGGTGTGCCCACAAGAGGTGGCACTGGGCGGACTCTGCAGGGTTGAATCTGGTGAGGAGGAACCAACCTAGGGCTGCCAAGTGGGGGCAGGGGGCGGGTAAACCCCCGCTTTGGAGGCCCGATTTCCTCCCCCGCGGAATTGGGCCCCAGGGGGAACTGCATGGCTGTGTCACCAGAGGTGATGCAACCACATTGCTCACGTTGGGGGTTTGGCCCCGATCGTCGGAGGGAAAACTCTATGGTTTTCCCTCCGATGATAAGGGCCACGCCCTCAACGTGAGCGACATAGCACGTAACTTCCTCTGCATCGGCAGAGAGCTCCTGGAGCCCGGCGAGGCTCCCCCGCCGCCAAGGTAAATAGACTTGGCAACCCTAAACCAACCAGACAACCTACCTACCTCCTCTAGTACACCAACAGTGGAGGCCAGCCACGTGCACTCATTTTTAAGTTGACAATGTAGTCTCTATAGAGCATCTTTTTATTATCAAGTAAAGAGACATATTGGTGGGAGATTGCCTGCCATTATCTGGAATAAGGCAACTGTAGCATGTACCCACTCACCCCCCGAGCAACCTCCTACCTTCTTTCCCTCGCACCAGTTGCTCGTGGGCCTGATAAAAGTTGTAGATGGGCCAGGGCCAGCCCATGGGCCATATGTTTGACACCCCTGCTCTAGAGGTCTCTGCAATGTCACGGGAACTTCTGGGAAATCTCCTATTTCCTATTGGGTGTGGCAGCAGAGCCTAACTCTTTCATGCTCCATTAACCTCAAATTGGGTGTAATGGTTAGGAGTGTGGACTCTAATCTGGGAGAACTGGGTTTGATTCCCCACTCTTCCACCTGCAGCTGCTGGCATGACCTTGGGTCAGTCACAGTTTTCTCAGAGCTGTTCTCTCCAGAGCAGTTCTCCAAGAGCTCTCTCAGCCCCACCTACCTCATAGGGTGCCTGTTGTGTGGAAGGGAAGGGAAAGGAGATTGTCAGCCACTCTGAGACTCCGGGTAGTGAAGGGTGGGGTATAAATCCAATCTCCTCCTCTTCTTCTTGTGTTGGGAATTCTTTGATAAATGGTGAAGCAGCAGTCCTATGAGTTCATCAATGCTCACGCACTTAAAGAAACTTCAACTTTTTTTGCCCACAGTCCATGAAGCGCATTAATTAAACCAGGCTTCCTGGATTTAAAAACATTTAATTGAAAAAAATCCAAAGCATTTCAGAGGGTAAAGGCTAATCTAGAAAGAAACGTTATTCCTCCTACGGAAGTTTGGCTTTCAAAAGCAATTAAAGGGATTTTAGAAATTACTGCCAATGCAGCAAGCCTAATTTCACTATAATCATCATGTTGATAAAGGCGCTTCTAATTTTCATGCAAAGGAAGGATTTTTGAAATTAAATCTGCCATTCAGATCAGACACTTCTGATTTTTTTCTGGACAGAAGTCTTCTATCTCAAACGGCTTTGGAAACTATTATGCAAAGGATATATTCTTTGGGAAAAGCCAGAAATTGCCAACTGCTTGGAGAGAAAAAATGCCCTGTTCCTTTAATAGATGGTTAATGGGATCTTATTTACCAGGTGATAATATTTACCTTCATGCCATGAAAAAAAATCATCTGCCCGTTAGACCTCCATTACAGGGACAAGACGTATTCTTGCTGGCAATCTTAACTGTGCACATATGTGCAACCCCATAGGTTTGGTGTCCCAATCCTAGTTTGGCATACTTCTTTGGAACCAAGAAGAAATGAAAATCATAGAGATCCCTAAACACAGAGAACAAATGAGCTGAGGCCATTTCAGTTTCTTGGCAGGAAGCTCTTTGCATTCTGCAGATCTCTATGCAATCTTGTGAAAAGCTTCCCAAAAGAGAATAACAACCACATGGTGAGTAGTGGTGCACAAATGGTTTAATTAAAATAATTGTTTCATCAGCATCTGCCCTTTTCCAGGTAAATGTACTTAGAACTACCCTGAGCCCTTTGGCAGAAGAGTGGGCTAAAACATTCGGGTATGTGTGAGAGATAGAGCACCAGTAGCTTTCCTGTAAATTATTAGGTTTCAAATGCACCCAATGGCTCTGAAAAGAGGTTTTAATATATGGTTGGATAGGGTACTTAAATCTGTTGGTTTATTTGTTGACGTTTTAGAGGTAATGTTGATATTTTAGAGGTTAAGACCTGCAAATTCACCTTAAGAAAGCAGTCCTGTATCCTTTCCCTTGTGGAAACTGTCAATTAGTCAACTTTGCCATAAAATCCTTTACATTTCAATTTGAAATTTAGGATGATGTAAGCCTGTGTTCCAGAACATAATTTATTGGAAGCTTACTATTTCCCCATAGTCCTCAACTCAAACAGTATACAGTTGTTAAATTAATACTCTTTAAATAAGCATGCCATCATGATTCAGTTTGCTATTGCTTAAGTCATCAATGATATAAAGTTTGACTCATATTTTACCAGTATTTTTATTTTAGAAAAAGTGCAGGATCCCAAACAGACAGACTCTGCTTTCCTTAAAAATGCTTAATGCCCTTAACGGATTTCTATGGTACCTCTAGAGAGCAAACCGTTCAATGGACTCCATGCTCTGTTTGCAGCTCTCCCGAAGCACTTTTTCCTCTGGTCCCCGCTGGTCTATTCTGCATGCTGTGGTGGGTCCTGTCAACACCCTGCCTCCCCCACTGCTTTTCCGAGTAAGTTTTTATGCTTCATCAGTAATGCTTGAGTTATCCTGTAAACCAAAGCAGCAGGATTTAATGTGCTCTGGGGGGGGGGAGACTAATTGGGGATGCAATGGTAAGGAGCTAATGCCTCGCGGGGGGGGGGGGATCACAGCCACACCATTCAGGAAGTGTTTTTTCAAAGATTTATCAGACTTAAGTATGTGGCATGATTGTGAGAGATTTCAAACACCACCGAGTAAAAACTGCCAGCCAAGGAAGGCTTCTCAAATCCATAGTTTGTATTCAAGAATTTAATCAGAGGTCTTATGAAAATGGGAGTTAAACAAAACAAAACACCACTTGCCAGGAATAAAGTACGATTTAGGGGAAACGATTTAGGGGAAATATATTTGAAAATATATATTGTCTGTGTTTTAAATTTTTGCAGTACGATATAGCCAAGGATGACCACATTTATTGTTCAATAGATTTCAGTGGGGGAATCATGCTTTCATTTCAAAGGGGAAATTATGCATGTTCTTAATTAACCCCATTGAAATTAGTACAACTGAAAATGCTTAACTTCCACACAGCTCACTTTTATGTCTTTGTTACAGCTGTTGTGTGTGTGTGTGTCATTATGGGTCTATTCAAACAGAGTTTAGTTTTATCTAAGTTTGAAAAATAACAGCACGGTGACACAGTCTGAGTTGGTTCATGCCAAATCTATAGAAAATAGCATGCCAGGAAGCAATTTCAAGTGGCCCATGGGGAGGTAGGAGGGACAGTTAAACTCTACCCCAATTATGTTTTTTCCTCAAAACCCCTTCTCTCTGCACTGTATCTTTCTCCCTCCTAGAAGGGATCATTACCAGCCTTAAAGCCTGGGTAACAGTTGTCAACAGGCTTGGAGAAAAAGGTAATGTTTCTTTAATAGAGGCCTAATGTGAGGAAGGGTCCGCAGTGGCTGGGCTCAGAGGTTAAGACACTGAGCTGCAGGCCGGAAGGTTCAAAACCCTAATGGCACGTGACAGAGTGAGCTCCGGTCTCTGGCCCCAGCTCCTGCCAACCTAGCAGCTCAAAAGCAAGAAATTGCAAGTAGATAAATAGGTACCGCTTCAGTGGGAAGGTAACAGCATTCCGTACACCTTGGCATTTAGTCATGCTGGCCACATGACCACGGAAATGTTTTCGGACAGCGTTGGCTTTTTTTGGCTTGGAAATGGAGATGAGCCCCGCTCCCTAGAGTCGGATGTGAATGGCTTTCGAGCAAGGTAAACCTTTAATGTGAGGAAATGAGCAGTTGAGGTTTTTGATGGCATGGAAGTAAATTACATCCTCTTAAGCTTCTATTAAAAGGAAAGGATATTAATATTGTTTATTTATCTAATTTATACCCCAACCTATCCCATGATAAATTATCCCCATAAGGGAAAGGATAGTTTTATCCAGGCCTGTTGGCAACCCTAACCCGAGTAAGAGAAAAGCAACAGAAATCAGTTTCGGAGGAGAAAACCTGGACGGGAGGAGGGTTCAGCTCTTATGCTGTTGTTGTAGCACCTTCCCAACCCCCTGCTTTATATAAAGTCAGAGATAATTCAACTCAACAGGTTACTGATACTCAAACATGTAGCCTGTCCCTAAACAAATGTTATGCATAATATTATCAGTCACATTTCACATTGTGTTGTATGTTCCTTTCTGTACTATCACCACACACAGACCACCCATACCAGTGTGTGGTGTATGTCTGTCTAAAATTGTCCCACTGTGATAACTGTAGAAGTTGTATCTTCTTTTCATGCGTTTCTCTTGCAAGGTAGTTTTGATGACTTCCATATGGGGTCAGTTTTAGATAACTGTTCGTCATATGAAAGTTAATGCAGCCCTGTGTGAGGACTGCAAAATGTCAGAAAGATATGTACAGACTGGTCCTAGGTTCAAGGCAGCAAAACCATAAACACTCTTTTCTTAGAAGCAAAGCTAACTCCCCATCTGAAATATATTTTCTAGCTATGCCTGATGGTGGTATAATTCACTTCCAGGGTATCCATTTTAGAACAGAGCATTAGGAGTTCAAACATTACAGTTCTCATATCAAAGAAATCCCTTTGACGTGATAGTGAGGATTGTCCTGAGGATGTAGATTTGGCATCGCAGTAACAGAGAAACTGCTTTGACGTCCTTGAAAGGTTATAAAGGAACAGAGCGAAGTCTGAATAAACTTTATTGGAACGAATCATGGCCCAAGTATTAACTCGCAACAGAACTTTCAGTGGCTGCTGTTACTGTGGCTGGAGTTGGGCGGTTGGGGGGGGGGTTCTTTATATGAATGTTTCAAGAGGCCAGTTGCTAAGTCGAATGATTCTTGACAAGTGAGGCAGCAAATGCTGGCAGTTTAATGAGCTGCAAGTTTCTGAGCCCCTCTTTAGGGGGCTGACACTTTCCCACAGAGCGTTTCACATGGGCCTAGCAATCTCACAATGGGTGACAGAGCCATGACCAATTGCCACTTTCTCTTTACTCATCCACACGCGACCTCACCACAATTTTTCACTGTGCAGATGAACTTTAGGAACCATTTTGGGCTGAAAAGGTCTGGCCAAAGGTCAGTTGCCCTTTTGTGTGCTCATAAAGCAGTGCTCAGTGCAGCCGGCTTTTCTCCTGTCTCACATTCCGTAAGGATTTTTTGGACACCATTTAAAGCATTTGACTGAAAAATAAAGCAGCGAATGAAACTGACTTTTATAGACTCATTCTAGCTCATCTTCCCATATAACCCTGTCTACCTGAAAAGGGATTTAGTGAGTTGAGCTGAGCGCATACAGGGATGGGCTGAATACACTGGGACCATTATCGACTGCAGCAATTGTTTATTAACAAGGACTGATACACTACTATTTTGGAAATGACCTATTAATTGTCCATTTAACTAGAGTGTATGGAATGGCATGGAAAAATTGAACCCATGACGAAAGCCTTTCCTCGCCCCTTCAAGGTGGTCTCTGCCACAAAGGCAAATGAAGATTGTTCCACAGATTAAGGCAACATTTATCACCATATACTAGAACAGGAAGGGAAGGCGCTTCCCCCCCCTCCAGAAAGTATTTGGTGCCATATTAGTGTTTGTGTCCACATGGCATTACAGCCTTCAAGTGTGGCAGTTCAGCTGGATGGACTGCAAGCTTGCTGTAGTTCATTCATCTTGACATAACCATTGTGCCCTGTCTGTAAGCTTATTCTACTTAAAGTGGATCAGATGGGGAGGGAGGAATTTCACTGTCCTGATCAGACCAAAAATGCTGGACTAGTTTTTAAACTTATATGTTAGTGGGGCTCATTTCTCAAACTCTAACATAATTGGTTATGTCTTCTTTCTTAAAACAATTCAGTTTTCCCTTTTAGTGGAGTAATTTTAAATTGATCGAAGTGCATGATGGGTATCTTTTCCTCCATCAAAAAACTGTGGCCCGGTTCAATCACCAACAGAGCCATTGTAAACAGAGTCATACCCATCTACACCCATTGATTTCCATGGTTTTAGAAGGGTGTAACTCTGTTGAGGATGATCTGTTTAGCACAATTCTTGCCCCTGAAATAAAATTTAAAAATAGGAAACTGCAGAAATTGGCCCAGTCTGTGTATGGATCTTTGAGGAGACTGTCTGCATCACACATCATTTTAGGTACCCAGTAGATGGGAAGGCTGTGTGCCTGTTTCTCCAGGAATGCTAGTCCAGTTGGCATCTGAGAATATGAACATGGGATTTGGTACTTATAGACAGTTATATAACCATTGGATATTGAACTAGTGTGCATTAGACTGCCTCCAAACTCTTCATGAGTGATGCTGATGGATTCTTGTGTTTCACCAACATTTGCGTAGTGTTACAGAGCAGTCAATGGTTGGACTTGCCAAGATGTATACAGTTGTTGTTGTTTTTAACTTGGCTAAACAGGTTAAGACTGGTGGAATGTTACAATCTTTCTTTTGCTCTAGGACAGGAAAATGTTCTGCCTTTTCTAACCCAGGATTCAAGGTCCCGAAGAGGAATTTTAAGAAGGGCTGTCTTTTCTGAAGAACAGAGAAAAGCTTTGGAGAAAATGTTTCAGAAACAGAAATACATCAGCAAAACAGATAGGAAGAAACTGGCTCTCAGTCTGGGCCTAAAGGAATCACAGGTACAGATGCACGTGGTAATCATAGTATTAATATTTAAAGAATTGGTAGAAAGAGATCAGCATGACAGGGACATATGAAAAAAATTCTTAATGCAGTCCATGGCACTTTAACCACAACCAGAAGAACTTTAGTTTTTTGTCATGGTTCAAGATGAGTAGCTGTGTTTGTATGAAACCCATGGGAGAAATATAGGACCATTGCATGGTAATAGTTCCATATCTCAGAAATTAAAGATCTGCACATAGTGGTCGCACACAGTAGCCAATAAATAATCCTTTGTATCATTCAACACAGATGCCAAATGTGGGTTAAAAGATAACACACAAAATTGCAGCTTCTGGGCATACCCATTCTCAGTGGGCAAGGAAGCTGTCACTAACAGTATGGCTGCGTAACCAGGTCTTCTGATCACAGTACCTCTTCAGCTTTCAGCAGAGAGGGCCATGTTAAGGCCTCTGTGTATGAAACCAGCATGTGTATGCAGGACAGGAATATAAGTACTTATAATGCCTACCATAGTAACCTTAAAGAATGAAAGGGTCAACTTCTTCTCCATCACCTCCTTAAATCTCCATCTGAATCTCATCATAGTTGTTCATTCACTGTGCTTCTGCCATTAATAGCTATACGGGGTCAAGTGGCTCTTGGGAGTTCAGTACTACAAAAAGTCCCTACGACCTTACCAGCTGTCATCTTTCATGTCTGAGCAGTAGTATGGCTGGATATTACTAACCACGTAAATTGATTTACCGCCAAATGTAAGATACCTTTTACCTCAGCTAAGACAGAGGAATGTATAATTGAAGAGAATTAAAGATAACTTAGCTTGAGCAGTTAACAATAATAGTGTTTCATTAACCCATGACAGGTCAAAATATGGTTTCAAAATCGAAGGATGAAATGGCGAAACTCCAAAGAAAAAGAAGTACTTTCCAACAAATGCTTGCCAGGGGAAGGCCTCCAAGGGACCTATCTTTCCAAATCCTCTTTAAATTTCATTCCTCCATCATGCCCTGCCTGGCAAATGTCTCAACAACAGACAAGTCCAGGGTGGCAGAATCTTCCAGAACACCCAGACAGATTAAGTAGCAGAAGTATCTCACGGCCACCTACAAGACCAAACTCATCTTCAGGCACGTTGTATTTCTATCAGGAAAAAGAAACCATGGAGAAGGCAATTATATCATAAGAGAGAAAAATGGATGGAATTATTATGTAACGTGTTTAACAGCTCATTGACTTCTGATGTCCCTCAGACTAATTTTGTGTGAATGTGGCCCATACTTTGCTAAAGTATAGCTCATTGTTTGCTAAGATCAAACTTACTGGTGAAAACTAATTCTTTAAGAAACATTCAGGTCTTCCTCCGTGTCCCTTCTGGATTTCAAAAGCACTTGTAAGTGAAGTAGGAAGAAAGGGACTGATGGTAAGTAACAGTGGAGTGAAGAATGAAAAGTTCATGTGTCCCTACCATATACAATATGCTTGATTCAATTGCAACTAGATATAGTTTGTGCTGACATTTCATGATATTAAAGGATTCTCTAAAGTTCAGTTTGGAAGTGAGAAAATCTTACACTGTTTGGTACAATTAACTCTTCCACTCTTTTACAGAAATGTTGAGATCAGGTATTTGTTGGGCTGTGGAGATGTAAATGGAAATGTAGAGGAAACATAGTTATGGGTGAGAATGCATTAGAGACTCCTGCACAGACAGCAGAGCTGTCCAACAAGAGTGAGAAACTGAGCACCTATCCATTCTGTATG
Source organism: Gekko japonicus (assembly GCF_001447785.1). Classification (NCBI taxonomy): domain Eukaryota; kingdom Metazoa; phylum Chordata; class Lepidosauria; order Squamata; family Gekkonidae; genus Gekko; species Gekko japonicus. Next base: position 127,424 of record NW_015165294.1, read on the forward strand.
AGTTTAACTGTTACAGCTTTCCTTGAAGAATCCTGGAAAATGTAGGTGTTGAGACAGCATCTTTGGTCTTACTCCCAGCCTCCCACATCTTCATCCAAAGCCATGAACAATGACTGTGTAGAAACAAGCACTGTTCACAGCTTGGGATGAATGCAGAGCTGGTGATTAGCAGGACCAGTGCCTTCGTGGATTCAGACTTTATTTTGGAGTACATATGCATTGGATTGATTACTGAACAGACAGAAGGTGAAAGGCAAGACAAGAAGATCAGAACCAGGTGAAAGCCTGTAGGGGAAAGTAACATAAGATCTCTATGGCATGCTGGTAGGCAGGACTGGGAATCAAGAAGAATGGAGCAGGAGACAGTAGGGCTTTGCAAACCAGGAATTATTATCAAAACCCAATAATTAAAAGATAAACCTAACACAGGAATAGTGGATGAAAAGGCATTTGTGCCATTGAAAACATATGGGATCCTTAAATCTGATTTTAATTTCTCTTTAACTGGTTTCTAGGATCCAATATCATATTATGCCCTTAGAAACATGGATAGAAACAAGCAAAATGTTGTAATAGTTCAGTGGTTCAAACATAATCCTGAGAATGAATAACCATGTATTAAAACAAACAGTGGTGGCTATGTTAATTTTAGGCTTTCAAGTACCATATTCCTTTATTATAGGAACTAGCAGTAAAGCCCGTTGTGAAAGCAATACAACGGGATCTAGAAAGAGGCTCTGGGGCAGTGCTCTGGCTTTGGGCAAACAATGTCAATTTGCTGTGGTGACCTCAGCAGGATATAATGAGAGTCCACTGTTTTCTCCAGAGGAACTGATCTCTGCTACCTGAAGAGCAGTTGTAATTGTGAGTGATCTGTAGCCCTCACCTGGAGATTGGCAGCAATTGTTGCCCAGGACAAAGTGGCTGGTTTGGAGGGTGTAGTCTATGGCATTCTACCTGTCTGAGGTCCCACCCCTCTGCAAACCCCACCCTCTCCAGGCTCCACCCCTCAGATCCCCAGGAATTTGTCAGCATGTAGTTGGCAACCCCATCTCCTTCCCAGCTAACCATCAACCTACCATTATCTGCCCCTTTGACTTCATCTGACTTCTGCCCTCCCTTCTGCAGAGCAGTTGTAATTCTGAGTGCTCTCCAGCCCTCACCTGGAGATTGGCAACAATGGTTCCCTATGTGGGACTGACTGGTTTGGAGGGTGGAGTCTATGGCAGTGTACCTGTCTGAGGTCCCACCCCTCCTCAAACCTCACCCTCTTCAGGCTCCATCCCTCAAATCTCCAGGAATTTCCCATCTGGAGTTGGCAACCCTATCAGGACTGGCCCCAATGTGTTTTCTCCCAAAGGCCAAAGTAGGTGACAGGACCAAGCTTAGTTGCCTACCAACAGGCACTGAGGGGAATGTAGGGTTGCCAGCTCTAAGGAGGGAAATACCTGGAGGTTTGGGGGGTGGATTCTGTAGAGGGCAACATTGGGCGGGGGGGGGGCGGAAGGACTCAGCAGGTATAATGTCATAGGGTCTACCCTCCAAAGCATCCATTTTCTCCAGGGGAACTGATCTCTGTCATCTGGAGATCAATTGTAACAGTGGGAGATCTCCAGGTCCCACCTGGAGATTGGCAACCCTAGGGGAAAGTCAGCTGCACAGCAGGGGGTTGAAGAGAATGGTTTGATGGCTGCTGGGCCAAGATTGGCAACAATAGTTCCCCAGGAGCAAATAGCTGGGTTGGAGGGTGGAGTCTATGGCACTGTAACCTGTCTGAGGTCCCCATCTCCCCAGGCAGCTTTTAAAACATGATCCTGGGACCTACACACCACCAGACATTCCAACTGCCTTGCGGGGGGGAGTATGAGGTGTGGAATGGAGTGAAGTCCAATCAGCTTCCATATGCAAAAGATAGGGAAAGGGCAGTCTTTCCCTGCAGTGGTAACCAAAGCAGCTGACATCATTCTCCTCTCCCCTATGAGGTATGTTATGCAACTGAAAATTCCAACTGCCTTGCGGGGGGGGGAGTTTGAGGTGTGGAATGGAGTGAAGTCCAATCAGCTTCCATATGCAAATGACCTTGGAACACTGGGCGGGACTGCACAAAGCAGCCAGTCAACCCAGCCAGTGTCTTCTGAGTGGCAGTTCTTCCGGCCTAACACTAAAGGGGCCAATTTTAGAACGTTGGTGCCCACTATTCAATTATTATAAGGGAGAGATAGCCAATATTCCATCCAGGGCAACTGATGTGGCATCAAATTACTGATGTAACCGTATTTTAAAATAATATTTTGGCATTATCAGGTCACTTATTATCGAGTCACTCTGAGTGACTGAAAAATCAATTATTGTTTGTCTAAGAGGCTAAGTTATATACAGGGATTCCATGACATTTTTAAAATTCTGAAGTTGGTTGCTGTAAAATCCAAGCAGTAAAACTGGAATAAATTATGCAGATTACACTCAATCCAGAGAAATGCTAGGCTATGCAAATCCCACAGAAATCAGTGAGACTTACATTATGAATTTACATCTCAGAATTCAGTGGCTCTTGTGCAGAACTGCCTCCCAAATACCAGAAAACCAAGTATTGTACTCAAAATGTATTGTACTAAGGGGAGACAAGGCATTATAACAGCTTCATGCAGAAAAGCAGTCTCATACCTCTCTTTTTCTCTCTTCCCAGTATTTTATATGAAAAATACATTGAAATAGCCTTCTTGTGCATCTAAATTTTATGTAATCTGTATCACATTTGTACGTCCTTGTATAATAAAGAACCACAAGACCAAATACTGGGTTCATAGTGGTTATAAGCATTCACCAAATGAATTTAGAAGAATAGGTAGTACTTTTAAGACCCTGGTTTTGTTTGTATGTTTATTCAAGATTTTCACCATTGTTGATGCTTTGACAACCATACCTGCAACATAATTCTGAGATGGCTTGCGGATATGGGAGCTTCAGTGCATACACAAAGAGTCAGTGTAGTGTAGTGGTTAGAGTGTTGTAGTAGGATCTGGGACACATAGATTTGAATCCTCATTCTGTCATAGAAACTTGCTAGGTGACCGTGGGCCAGTTACACACTCCCAGCATAACCCACCTCATAGGGTCTTGAAGATAAAGTGGAAGAGAACAAAATGCTGCAAGTTGCTTCGGGTCTCCATTGAGGACAAAGGTGGTATATAAATGAAGGTTCCTCCACCCATGGGTGCTCAATATTCACTTAGTAGAAGTAGGCAGTTTCTCCTGCATGAATTTGAATGTGTTTGCACAGCCTTCCCTGTTGCAATGAATGACAAAATCAGTTCTATGTATGCATCAATCTAGCTTGTGAGCTATAATGTGAAAGATTAATACAAACAAATTTACTTGATCTAAAATCCATGTACAATTTTTTCCTAGTAATTTTGCATCATCAGTTTACAAAAAAAGAGCAATTTAGAATGTAATTTCACTCAGTAATGGATTTGTCAACCACCACAGTGCATTTTATCTGCTGTGTCAAACCCACGTATTCAAAATTTGTCTTCTTTAATATTTCAGCTGCTTACAATGTAAAATAAATGATGGGCAAAGCCACTGGAAACCAGGTTTTCAATTAATAATTAATTGTGACTGTAAGGGTGATAAAAAGGCCTTTATGAAAAATTTTACTGCCTCTCTCGGCAGACTATCTATACAGCTGTAGTCCTGAAAATTGCCTTGCCATCAGAGGTGTAAGTTAAAGAACCATTTCCTGCCACAGACCTGCATTTTAGAAGTTCTAGGTAGTTTTGCGGTTTATTGGTATACTGAAGCAATGAATAAATCCATAGTCACACAATAATTTGCTTCATTATTGATGGATAAATCAGCTGCTTCTGATGATCCCATTTCATTCAAAGAATTGTTGATGAACCCTCATGTGCAGAAAACTGGAAAAATCAGGAAGGTAGACAGAATCTAAGCAACAAAATGTAAAGTTTCTCAAAATATTTGGATTGGGATTCAGAGTTCATAGAGTCTTAAATAATGACAATAATTCCAGAGGTGTTAGTCCCGTCATCTCTCCCCTTATATAAAGCCGTAGTGGGGTCCAACGTTCCAATGCACACTTACAGTGTTTGGGCGCAAGAACTGTCAGTCAGAAGACACTGGCTGGGTTGGCTGGCTGCTTTGTGTAGTACTGCCCACGTCAGACCTGACCAGCATCTTCGGCTCAATCTGCTCTGGGCCTCTGACAGGAGAGGACCATCTGCAGACTGAGCACAGGGACGGGGCTTCTACGGCTGGGCTGCTTCAGTGGCCCAGTCGGAGAAGCCCTGAAGAGTCGCCAGTAGACACAAGGGGACCCAGGTAAGGGGATGAATTGCACGGGAAACCCCAGGACAGAGCGGTGGCCGAGCTGCCTGTGCCTATGTCTTCGGGTGGGGGTGTTCCTGGTGCATGTGGAGGGGGAGGCAAGTCAGGCCACCAGCCTGAGTTCTCTCCCACCCACTGCAGCCTAGGCCACTCTTCTCTGATTGGGCCAGCGTTTCAAGGTCCTTTGCATATGGAAGCTGATTGGACTTCACTCCATTCCGCACCTCAAACTCCCCCCTCCCCCGGCGAGACAGTTGGAACTGTCAGTTGCATATGGGACCTGGTGTATTCTGAGGTAAAATATGTCCTCACTCACAACACATCACTTCCCCTTCAAAAGAAACAAACCCAATAACACAATCATGCCACACCACAAAAAAG
>NW_015165294.1:133249-168789 GCF_001447785.1 Gekko japonicus
TGGAGCCTGAAGAGGGTGAGGTTTGAGGAGGGGTGGGACCTCAGACAGGTACACTGCCATAGACTCCACCCTCCAAACCAGCCAGTCCCTCATGGGGAACCATTGTTGCCAGTCTCCAGGTGAGGGCTGGAGACCACTCAGAATTACAACTGCTCTGCAGAAGGGAGGGCAGAAGTCAGCTGAAGTCAAACGGACAGATAATGGTAGGTTGATGGTTAGCTGGGAAGGAGATGGGGTTGCCAACTACATGCTGACAAATTCCTGGGGATTTGAGGGGTGGAGCCTGGAGAGGGTGGGGTTTGAGGAGGGGTGGGACCTAAGACAGCCATAGACTCCACCCTCCAAACCATCCATTTCATCCTGGGTAACAATTGTTGCCAATCTCCAGGTGAGGGCTGGAGATCACTCAAAATTGCAACTGCTCTTCAGGTAGCAGAGATCAGTTCCTCTGGAGAAAACAGTGGACTCTGTCATTATACCCTGCTGAGGTCACCACAGCAAATTGACACTGTTTGCCCAAAGCCGGAGCACTCTCCCAGAGCCTCTTTCTAGATCTCGTTGTATTTATTTCTTCAACATCCCTTATTCCTAGTAGCAAAATAAAACAGGAGTACGGGGGCACCATAAAGACTAACAACATTTGTTCCATCATAAGCTTTCGGGAGAGAGAGAGCTCACTTCATCAGATGCATGAAGGGTACATCCATGGCTTTTGGACTTCTGTTTAGTTTTAAATGAGGTCCATCAACAAAACCAGTTATCAGCAGCAGTTTGCACAGCAAGTAGGGCTATAAAAATGCATCTAAGCAAGCAAGTCAAGAAAAAAATTAGTCAGACACCAGAGTTTCATAACTTTCCAAGTCAGAACTTGAAGTGTAGAAGTAGTGAATTGCTGGGTTTTGTGGAACCCTTGTATGGACAGATTTCAGTATCATGGCATCCTGAGCAGTCATGAACGCTTTAGCTTGGAAACTGATGGGTGGTGCATAGTGAAATCTCAAAAGTGGGTCAAAATCTCAGAAGTGGGTCAAAAAAATGAAACAGGGTTTCTGGTAGTCAGGGCTTGCTGCACAGTTCTGTACCTCCTCCAATGATTGACAGAATCAGAATAGAATTTGAATCAAATGGAGAAAAACATTCATTGCTGACTTTTTCTTATTGGCCTTCATTCCGATGGGCATTGTGTGGTGCAGTGGTTTAGATTGGTGGACTCTAATCTGGAGAACCCCATTCCTCTACATGAAGCCAGCTGTGTGACCTTGAGTAAGTCACAGTTCTCTCAGAGCTCTCTCAGCCCCACCTACCTCACAGGGTGTCTGTTGTGGGGAGAAGAAGGGAAGGTGATTGCAAGTCATTCTGAGACTCCTTCAGGTAGTGAAAAGCGGGGTATAAAGACCAACTCTTCTTCTTTTTCTTCATCTTCTTTTTCCATTGAAACCTTTAAGTGTTTGGAAGAACCATAGGTTATTTGACACAATGGTTTGCCCTAAATCCAGACCACCATCCCATTCACCTATCCAGTAGTTCCACAGTGCACTATAGGTGGTGTTGTCAAGTCCCAGCCAACTCATGGCGTCTCCACAGGGCTTTCAAGGCAAGAGGTAGTTTGCCGTTGCCTGCCTCTGTGCAGCAAACTTGGACTTCCTTGGTGGTCTCCTATCCAGTACTAACAAATGGTGACCCTGCTTAGCTTCCAAGATCTGACAAGATCAGGCTAGCCTGGGCTATACAGCTCAGGGCAATGCGCTGGAGGTCTTACTGGTATTCTTCGCCACCGGGAGTTAATATCCAAGAGATGAGGCATTTCCCTTACAGCTCATTTCTGAAGAAGTAAGCAGCGACTCATGAAAGCTCATACCCTGCTGCCACAATTTTGTTAGCCTTTAAGGTACTACTGAATTCTTGCTCTTTTCTATTGCTACAGACAGACTAACACGGCTACCCATCTTGACCTATCTCCATGGCAGCTTTATGTGTTCAAGTATGTGGTTAGAGTGCTCTACTAGAACCAGTTCAAATTCCTACTGTGTCATGGTATGTTGCTGGGTCACCTGAGGAAAGTCACATTCTCTCAGTCTAACCTATCTCACAGGGTTGTTGTGAGGATAAAATGAGGCAGCTCTGAAGGATCACAACATATTAGAATGTCAATCCTAGATATAGATTCTAGGAAGAAATTCTATTACATAAACAGAATTGAAGCCCTGATTTTGTAAGATCATGGACACTAAACAGGGCTGGTCTTGGCTATTATTTGGATGGGAGACCACCAAAGAAGTCCATGGCTTCTAGGCAGAGGCAGGCAATTGCAAGCTGGCCATTGCCTGGCTTTCCCTAGAGTACCAGCCAGGCTGTTCTGCCAGGTGCATACAGGTGAGCTGAGGGTGGACTTCTGTGCCAGTCATTTTTGTATTGTTATCAGCTGTTGTTTTTCTTGATGCATCAGCAGTCAGCAGCAAAACTTTGCTAGATCATGCAAACTCAGCAGAGAAAGGCAGGCCCTGAGGGGAACTCTGCAGGAAGCCCATGATGCTCTCAGAGAGGATGTCTGTGAAAATGGGTGTGAAAAGTGCACTGTGGACTATGGCCCGCCGGGTAGGGAAAGGCTAACTTTATTATTGTTGATGGCATTTATAGCTTGTCCTTCTTCATTCAAAGGTCTCAAAGTCATTTACAGTGCAATTCTATGCAGAGCTACTTCATTCGAAGCCTTCTGAAACCACTAGGCTTAGAATACAATAACTTTGCACAGGATTGCCCTGTTAGACAGGATTCCTAGGAGGTGCCCCATCTAGGCAATGACCAGGCCTAGACCTGCTTCATTCTGGTGTGGGTATCCTACCCTTCTCTACAATAAAGCACAGAAATCTTCCCAAGAGAGATGTGGATTTTGAATACGGAGTAGTTTTCTGCCACTCAAAGGACTAGCTGCTGAGGTTTCCCTCTAGGCACATTTGTTCATGGAAAATGGTGTGAAGTCACAGCTAGGGATGGGCATGAACCAGCTCACGAACTAAAATTCATGATTAATTTTGGCTGGTTCATTGTTCTCAAAGTCAAGTTCATGGCAGGTCAACTGCACAAACTTTCCACAAACTTTCCGGCTGTTCGTAGAGGTTTGTGCCAGGTCGTGAGCAAAGACATTTCTAGACTGACTGTCTCTGCGCAATCAAAATGTTTACATCACTTCAAAGCAAAAACTTGAAGAGCATGTAGAGGGAGTTATTTGTTGTTGTTTTTTTAAAACACCAATTGTTTGATTTTAATTGGTAATCTTATAATTATTAAGCTGCCTTGAGCCCTGAGCAAACATTAAACATTAAAATAAACAAGTAAAACTTCCTAGATGCAGCCTGCATTTTCTTCCCCTATCACTGGGTTTGTGAGCTGGAGCCCCAGACTTTTGCCCTGAAGTCCAGCCCTGATGGTATTGCAATACTCTATAGTTCAAGGACAACCTTTGTATCCCTGTTACCTCAGATAGTGGAGGACATGAGGAAGAGCCTGAGATGGTCATTGTAGTGTCTGGGTGGGATTGCATGGGAACTGTATGTTCTAGTCATAAATAGAACGGTTTGGAGTAGTTCAGTTTTCTGTGTACCAAGTAGGTAGAATAAGTTTGTTGTAATGTATAAAATGCACAGGTAAGGTTGTCATCTTTTTCTGGTGGAAACTGGTGAAATTTTTCATAGCATGAGATAAAATTTATAACTTACATATTGCTGCAGATCAAATCTCACTTGAAAGTATAGAAAAGAGCCAAAAAGCTCACCACCCAAACCCAAGTATGCACTGCATTCATATTAAAAGATGCATGTTAATCTCCATGTCAAAGGAGACAAGAGGAAAATCCGATTGTAACTATGAAGGTATCCTTTGAATATGGTTTAATTACAACATGGAATTGACTTTTGATAGTATAGATTGCTAAAAACATGTGGCACATCAGTTCCAGCTTCTCAGTGTATAGATACTGAACTGCCTTAGCCACAGGTGGGACTTACTTCTGCTATAAACCATTGTGGGATTGCACCATAATTAGTATACATTTTAGGATAAAGGATCACATAAGAATTAAGGTACATGAAGGTCTGGGAACTGCAGGCAGAACTTAGCTCTCTGATGCTTTGAAGGTGGCAGTTACCATTCTGTTTCTTACATCATGCCTGCAGAAAATGCAAATAAATAAATAATATTTGCATTTGTAATCAATTCTTCAGGATGGGAAGTGAAAGATATTCAAATATTTGTTTAGTTCATGATTTTACCCCACTTTTCTCCCCAGTGGGGGCTCTCCTCCATTTAATCCTTACATCAACAACCTTGTGAGATAGCTTAGGCTGAGAGTGTGTAACTGCCCCAAGGTCACCCAGCAAGCTTCCATGGCAGATCCTCACCTGACTTCTGCTGATTTCTGCTGATAGAATTTGATTGCAAAGTGTGCTGAACTTCCAGATTTTGCAACTTGAATGAAAGACAAAAATTAAACACATTTGTGAAGCCATGTGTAAATTTGTCAGAGTGCTACTTATTCCCAACACAGCCGAGAGTTTGTCATGTTGCAGAACTTAATTTGCTTATGGAAAAATTAGATCTGATAAGAATGTACATTTGCAAGGAAGTAAAGTGCTGGAAAAAGCCCTTCAGAGTGGTGCATAAACAGCCTTGACTGTTTGCCACAGTCCCTGAGTTCGTTCCCTTGCAATGCAAACTCAGTATCAAGCTCACGGTTATTGTGACCCCGCAGCTGCTTCCTGGAATTATTCACAGCTTGGCTTTCTAAGAAGAGTGGATTCTTAGAGAAGTGCTCAGAGCAAACTTGCTGTTTCTTTTCCAGAGAGAACTGATTAATTTTGCTCTTCTCTCTTTGAAAGCAATTGCTTCCTTTCCGCCTTTAGCTCAGCTCCAGTCACGCCACATAACTCTGTTAACTAGACAACTCCTCTAACAGAGTAAAGAGGGGAATTAGATTTCTTAACAGCTTTGAAGAATGGTTCAAATGCCATCAGGCTGCTGTGAGTGTAGAAGGTGCCAGGTGAGTTAACTGTGCTTCACGTTCCCTTTCTACCAGATCAACTCCCATGCTTGATCCTGAAGATGCCGATCCTCATGTAAAGACACAGCAGAGACCTTAATGTGTGCTCACATTTTATATCTAGCTACATTGGCACATCATCCTGGGTTTAATATACAGAATAAATGCTGCTTTTAACCAGAGCTACTTGCAACTGTAAATTACTTATTTAGAATGAAAGACACAAGCACTGAATAACCAGATACTGAGTGGTCTCTAAATTTATCCTGGGGTAACTTAATTCTCTGTGTATAAAATGTAATCCAGAAATAAGGATATGCTGATTTCTTTTACCAGATCCATGCTGACGAAGGGAATCTCCAGTTCTAACAGTTCACTTTTCCAAACACATTTCTGTTTTGTCCTGTTCAAACTGCAACCAGTCTTGAGGCATTACAATATCTTTTAATCTGAGGGGCTGGTAGGCCACCCTTTCCCCACAATATTTTAATTAATTCCATTCTGAACACTGGCCTTCTTAAATGCCCATATAAACTGCTTAAATAAAGTTTAGGCTTTAATTAGCAATTTGCAAGTGGGTATCAGGTGACTGCAGCCATGAAATTAAAAGACACCTGCTCCTTGGGAGGTGAAAAGTACTGAGACTTACTAGTAAATTCAGCTCTCATACTTTATTAGGTGAAGAACAAGAGGAAAAAGCCCGGCTCGCAGGCCTGCTTATATATGCATAAACCCCACACCCAAAACACCCCCCACACCAGTGATGTGCTATTTACAGTGGCTGAGGGTTCCATAGGCCCTCAGCCGGGGGCCTAGCCCTCCAATTGGTGCGGGCTAGGATCCGCTCAGTCCATTGTCTAAGGAGCGAAGCTCGGAGGCTTCACACGACTGCGTGGAGCCTTTGCCTCATGTGTGGTCAGGGCCGAATACATTACAGGAGGAAAGCTATGGCAAACCTAGACAGCATATTAAAAAGTAGAGACATCACCCTGCCAACTAAAGTCTGTATGATCAAAGCAATGGTATTCCCAGTAGTAATGTATGGCTGTGAGAGTTGGACCATAAGGAAGGCCAAGCGCCGAAGAATAGATGCTTTCGAATTATGGTGCTGGAGAAGACTCTTGAGAGTCCCTTGGACTGCAAGAAGATCAAATCAGTCAATCCTAAAAGAAATCAGCCCTGACTGTTCCCTGGGAGGCCAGATACTGAAGCTGAAGCTCAAATACTTTGGCCACCAAATGAGAAGGGAGCACTCACTGGAGAAGACCCTGATGCTGGGAAAGATTGAAGGTCAAAGAAGATGGGGACGGCAAAGGATGAGATGGTTAGACAGTGTTATTGAGGCAATGAACATGAAATTAAGCAAAATCCGGAGCACGACGGAAGACAGGAGGGCCTGGCGTGATGTGTGTATAGAAAAAGGCTTTTCTAAAATCCTCCCTGCTTGGGCCAGATGGCCCTAGCTGGTAACACTACCACGTGATTCCTGTCACCTGTGCAAATGGCTTGCCAGATGGCGAGGCCGCATCTCCATATACAAGACACTTTGACACCTCTGCCAAGAGAGAGCGACTTGCCGGTGCCTTCCCAAGCATGGGACGAGCTATGCCCAGTACATTAGCACACCAAAAGCATTCCCTGACATGACACATGGTCAATAGAAGAGGCTGGAGTGGGATGCCCAACTCCAAGCCAATCAAAACATATCTTGCCTGGCAACGCATGGTAACCAGAGATTGGAATGCCTCCCCACTCTCTCACTATTGGGTAAATGGCCATACCTGGTAGTGACGGAGGGGGGGGGGGATATCAGGAATAATCCATATGGGAAACAGAGTTAAGGGAATTCCTCTCTGGAAACAAAGAGTTCTTTTGGATTGACTGTTTGCTGTTAACATGGAGTGAGACTGTTAGGCAGCCAAGCTGGACTAGCTGCCCACAAAACCATGGGGTTTCTCTTCAAGATTCCGTGGGGAGACCTTGGACTATTTGCCCACCAGCATGGTAACTATGAATTACCTCTATCGTGTAGCTAGAGCTGAACAAGCTATAGATGTCTTTTGTTTCTTATCTTTTGCTAGTCTCATGTTATATGCATGCTTGTGCACTGAATAAAGATAATATATAATCAATATTATCTGGACCTGTTTCCTCTGTTGCAATCTGATTTCTAAGACTCAATCTTGTGCCTAAAGTCGTTTGCCTAAGGAGGCTACCACTGTGGTACTTAATTGTTTGCAGCCCTGGTGGGTCAGTCCAATAAAGCAAGAAGAAGTTTGAGATCTCTGCTCCTGAGCTGTGGTTAAAGAGAGATCCTGGTGGCAGACTATCGATAAAGCCTGGAGAGTGTACAGACATTCTCCTGGCGTTTGTTTAATTGTTCCTGAATGCTTGGTTTCTCTTCCCATCCCTGGACTGGGGTGAGAGAGAGAAACCTTGACAATGTGGTCCATGGGGTCACAAAGAGTGGCACTCGACTGTGTGACTGAACCACAACAACATTCTGCAGTCCATGGCCATCAGGTTTTGTATATTCAGACATTTTAATTTGACTGAACAAGGTACAAATTTATTTTTAAAAATAAAGATATAAATCCTTTTCTATTTATTAAGTAGTTTTTTATCCAGCCTTTCCTCCAAGGAGCTCCTGATAGTATATAATGTTTCCCTGTCCTCTATTTCATTCTCACAACAACCTCGTGAGGTAGGTTATGCTGAGCGACAATTACGGGAGCAAGGCTACAGAGTGAATTTCAAGAGGACTGAATCTTCTAAGCATATTACAACACTCTGGTCACTACATCACCCTTCTCTCTCTCTTCCTCCTCCCCTCTCTCATATATATAACATGTATGAATTAATCATTTTTTCATGAAACAATTTTTGCTAATAAAGTTATTTTCAGCTAAATGGCCAAGAATCTCGATGACAGCTCAAACCTTTAAAACCTTATTTTCTCTGAAAAAACTGTAACTCACCCCACTCTTTATACAAAGGGTTTGATCCAGACCAAATCAGCATTTCCTACCAATTCCCCCCTTCTGCTGCAGACCCCCTTTGTGTAATTCTGCAGGATCTCCTGTCCCCCCCCCCAGGAGCAGCATTTCACGAAGATCAGTGGGTTGCAGTGGGGGTGGGGGGAGGGAAGGCTGGAAAGTTCCTTTCCACCGATGGGAAATCTAGACTGGATCCAGTGTTATATGCTGGAAAAATCCCAGGTGCTTTACTATATCAATTTGCTTTCAGTGTTAATTTCATGACATCTTGAATGGGAAATTGATCACCCCATGGACATTCACATAGCATTTATTTATAAATTTCTAGACCACCTTCCCATGTAAGACAGGGCTCAGAGCAGTCTACAACAATAAAAAACATTTATAAATTATTTAACAATAAAAAACATTTATAAATTATTTAACAATTAAAAACAGTTAAGATACAACAATGCATGTTGCACATGCTATTCTCAAAAGCGCTGCCAACCTGTGTGCCAAAAAAGAAAAAAGAAACAAAACAAAACAAAACAAATGAAGAAGCACATGAGAATCAATGCTGAGATGCCATTAGAAAGATCTCTCATGACATGGGGACAATCTCTTTTCCAAGCCACAATATGTCCCAAATATCTTTGTTTTGCCATCTGCATTACATGCTGCTGAATTATGTGACATAATTTTTTAAAAGGTGGATTTAGGACAGCCATATGGCTTATACTACAAAGCAGAGCAAGTAAGATTATCTTTGATCTTTTCATCTTACTTGCTATTTTTTCCCGGCCACAGCCATATGCTGTCATTTATTCATGTGCTGGTGGATTTTATTCCTTTTTTAAGTCCCTAACTGACACCCAATGACAACATGACTGTGGGGAGAAAGCTGGCAGGCCTTCTCATTAAACTGTTGCAAACCAGTATTGAAATGGGAATATGCAGCCAGCTTTCCATGGTCCTGTGTAATGCGATGCACACAGGAGATTGGCAGAGGCTGCTCTTTTCTTTTTATTCTGTCTGTCGCATATAAGCACTGCAAGTTAGTGAGCCCAAGCCCCTTCTGTGCCCAAGTGAAGGCTACCTGAAGCAAACATGGATCTCCAGCACTGGTGTGTCCACTTCTATCATGGTTATTAAGTGGTGGTGGAAATAATTTCAGCAAGGCATTAACAGACAACGTAGACAGCAGATGCTGTAGAAGAAATGTTTAGGCCAGAATTTCATCAGAGCATTGGTGAAACATTGAAATATTCCCCCAATTAGAACTACCACAACAACGCTTTCTGGGGACACCTACTTAGAATTGCTTCTAGAGAATCGTAGGGGTGGTTGGGATAAGTGATGGGAGATTTTTTACAATCTAAATATTCTTCTGTGGGTTCATAGGGCTCTGTGTGAGCAAATTTAATTCTCCCTGGTTTTCTTTTTTCCTCAGTTTACAGTACATTTATTTTGTCTTTCCTTCAAGGAGCACAGGGCAGCAAAAGTTTACCCTTCCTTACCCATTTTGTTCTCCTCACAACCCTGTAACCCTTAGATTAGGCTAAGAGGGCAGAAATGGCCCAAGCTCACTCAGTTAATTTCCTGGCAAAGTAGAGATTTGAACGCATGTTTCCAGATGCTAGTCTGACACTCTAACCACTATACCATCTTGTTTTCACCATCACATCCCCATAGCATTCATACGTCCTAGAGTGCAATGAACTCAGTTGTAGTAGCCAGTCTTTGTTTTTTAAATTTTACCAAGTGATATTCTTATTCCTATCTATGGAATCCCTTGACTGTGCAAAAACCTTGTTTGTAGCTCGCCAAGTAAAGCTGCCCTATGGGTGAGCAACTGACTATCACAGTTGGAGCTACTGGAAACAAGCTGGGGATTCAGCTCCTCCAGGAAAGGCTGCCTCGTGAAGAGTTTCAAAATAAGGAACACACTGAGAGACCTCAAGACATCTCATATATATCAGAACATAGTGGTACTTATTTAGAACTAGGCGCACAGCCAGTTGCAAAGTGAAGGCAACAGGCTCCAGGAAGACCCTGGGCCGAGGGCCTGGCGGCTGGGGACGCACCCGGCGGGCCAGGGAAGTGCGGCGTGGCTCTCTCCAGGCCCCGTGCAGTTGTTGGGTGGCCAGCGAAGCGGTGGGGGCCTGTGGGCATGCCAGCGGGGGTGGCTGAGGGAAGCCCGGCGGAGGCCGAACCCGCCCACCCCAAGACAGTCCTGCAGGCCGCGTGGTCCAGGCTGCAGCGGCCGAGGGAAAGGCGGCGGGGCCGCGACCCACCTCCCCAAGATCAGTTGGAGTGCGCCGGCAGGCCAGCAAGGCAGGGGGCGGTGGAGGGAAGGTGGGTGGAGGCGCCCCCCCCAAAGAAGGGGCCACAGTCTGGATGGGCGAAGGTGTGGCGGTCCTGGGAAGGCCAAATGCCCCCCCAGAAGAAGGGCCAGCAGTGTCCATGGGCCAGGCCGCAGCGGACCAGGGAAGCGCGCCGCGGCCCTCTCCTCCCATCCATGACTGTAGTCGGGGCGTGGTGGTAGGCCAGTGAGGCCAGTCACCTGCCTCCCCCCAAAAAACAGCATCCAGGCACCGCAGCATCCTTCCCTTGCGGCGGCTTCCTGGATACTGAGGGTGAGCGACTGGCCTGCGGCTGTCTGGGTGGGAGGGAGCCAAGCAGCCAGGCAAGTTAGCCAGTGGCCCGGACCCGTGTGAGCGTGGCAGGTCAGCAGGCGAACTGATTTTGCTGTGCATTAATCCTGCCACCCCATAGGCCAGAAGCCACCCCAACTGGCTTTTATATATAAGGAGAGATATGGTGTCCTTGCAAGTTGTTTTTTGTCATTCTGGGGCATCTCTTCTTTTCCATTAATATTTCTGAAATAAATAAGGAACTTGAAACTAGGGATAGTAGTCAAGCCTACCTTCTGGATTCTGTCAGTTCTTGGGGTCCAATTGCTCTCAATATTCCCTGCCTCCTGTAGCATGCTCAGTTTTTTTTTTAAGAAAACACCCCCTTTTTAATGTGATCAAATAAAAGATTGCATCTGAAACTTTTCAGTCCCTACTGTTAGACCTATATTTCTACTTATTTTTCCACCCTTTCTTTCAACCATAATGGCAATATCATGCTTGGATAAATGATTACTCTACCTGCATTTTCTGCTTACTCTTGGAAATGTTGGTATTTATATGTGTGCATGCATAACTGAGTGGTTCAGACAGAACAATTATAATGCATCATAAAGAAATAAAACAATTATCATATAGCAGCGAGCTTTAAGAACAAACAATTCAGGCAAAAAAATTAATGGGAAAAAAATGTTAGACTTCTTTTAAAAATCTCATTTCTTTAAATTACCCACTGGGCATGCTGATGGAAAAACTTAATTGCCAAGAATTATGGGGGAAAGTGGGGAAGAGGGAATAAACGTAGGAAAGTATGGCCTGTTATGCATGGGTGTTTTCCCTCGCTTTCACCGTGCATGTCTGCCAGGTTTTCTTTTCATTCTGCATTTTCCATTGCTTTCATTGTGCATGTGAATTGGGTTTTCTTTTTCATTCTGCATAGATCCCCCCCCCCTTTCAGCACTCAGCTTGCTTTCCAGTTGCTGTTTCCCTGGGTTTATTGAGAATGGTTTTGTGCTGGTTTCCCCTTGCCTCACTTATAAAGCTGAATGTAATTTTTAAAAGTACAGATTCCCTTAGATTTCTTCCCCCTGTCCTTTTCCTTCCCCTTGGAGGCCACTCCACCACCTACACTGTGGTTGTTCCTTCCACTCTGCACCTTCCGCTATCCTCCCCCCTTCATCGGTGTACAAACTCCACTATGGCTTACTTTTCCCATTGTTAATTTTTTTTTTTACAAGCAGGATGAGTCTAGCAAAATAAGACTTTCACAAGTCTTGGATCGCTGAATTAAAACAATTAAATGAGGGGGGGAGTTTAAAAGGAGCTGTGGAGGTTTAGTTGTCTGCTGGCATGGACTTGAAAGGTGGATCAGAGAGGAGGCAAATGGCAGTGTCCCCAGTGAGAAAGATAGGATTTCAGTGTTGAATGCAAACAAAAGGGTGGGATTGTCAACCTAGAATGAAACTGACATGAGATGTAAAGAATGAGAGACACTGGGATCGGAAGCCCAAAGCTTTGAAAACGTTTCTCCCTTTCATGCTTTCAAAGATGAAAGGGGGACCATTTTTGCAGAATCCAGAAAAATATTGTGAAAATGGTGCCTCGTTGTTATACATTTTTTTTACAAGTGGCATGGGTCTAGCAAAATGAGACTTTCACTAGTCTAGGATCGCTGGGGGGAAAAGTAAAGGAAAAAACATGCTTCTCTGGCAGCTCTCAGAGAAGCCTCTTTGCAAGCTCTGTAAGGCGGGAGGGCGGGAGGGAGGGAGGGAGGGTAGAGGGAAAGACCAGCATCAGGTCATGTGTGGAATGGCAGAGGGTGGTGACTCTTTTCTTTTTTAAAGCTGCCCCAAAGGGCAGAATTTTATTAAGTTTTAAACACGATACAATACGATACAAAACTTAACATACAAACATTAAAACACACACATACACATAACATTGACATTGATGGGGGTAATAAATTCTCATAAGTAATATATTGTCTAAGCCTAACAATAAAGAATGTTTAATATTTTTATAGTAAGTGAGTATATCTCATTACAGTTCTCTCTAATTGGATTAAATAAGTACTCTTTTTCTTGTAAGTCATCTTTGAATTATATCTGCCTACATATGATTATTGTACCAGTTATAAAATCGAGACCATCTATTCTGAAATGTGGAGTCAGTGAGACCTTTCATCAATAAAGTCAATTTGTCCATTTCAGCTGCTTCTAGAACTTTATTTATATATTCTTGCTTCATGGGTGTCTCAGGTGTCTTCCAATATTTAGCATATAAAATTCTTTCTGCAGTAGTTAAATATTCAGTAAGATAATGATCATCTTTGTTAGAGTCTTTTGGTAAAATGTTTAATTGAAGTACCTCTGGTGTGAAGGGTATAGCTGTGCCTAATACTTTCTGAATCGTTTGATGAATCCATAGCCAATATTTTTTGCTTATTTCACAATGCCACCACATATGGTAAAACGAGCCCACTTTGTTTTCACATTTCCAACACTTATTTGAACATTTACTATCATATATCGCTAGTCTCTCTAGTGTTACAAACCATCTATAAAACATTTTATATACATTTTCTTCGTAAGCTATAGCTTTTGTAATTTTTATATTTTTCTTCCACATCTGATCCCATTGTTCTAAGTCAATATTATGTCCTATGTTCTGGGCACATTGAATCATATTTGTTTTAACTGTTTCCTCTACCATCTTATCATTAAGTAAGAGTGTATAGGTTCTTTTTATGAATTTTTGATCAGTGGTTGTCATTATCTTTTCAATCTCTGTCAAGTTATCGTGGAAGCCAATTTTCTTGTCTTTGAAATATCTAGATTTTATTTGAGCTTTTGGCTATCATGATAAATCCTCTAATAGTTTCAACTCATTCTTGGAGTCCAAGATATCCTGATATCATTTTGGTTTCTCTTCCTCATATAAGTTCGGTAATGTAAAGGCTTCCAAAGGAGTGATCAATTTCGACTTTCTTGTATAAAATTGTTTATGTATAATTTCCCAAACTTTCAATAGGGTGGATCGAAGCCAATGTTGCTTAAAGTATTTTTGTGTGGATGCCATCCCATACCATAAGAACGCATGCCATCCTAACATAAGGTCATGGCCTTCTAATTTTAATATTCTCTTATCCTCTAGAAGAATCCAATCCTTGATCCATACTAGTGCCACTGCTCTGTAATACAAAATCCAGTTTGGAAGTCCCAACCCTCCTTTTTCTATAAAATCCTGTAACGCCTTCAGTCTTATTCTAGGACGCTTCCCCTGCCAAATAAATTTTGAAACCAACTGATCCAAGTCTTTAAAAAAAAATTGATTTTGTAGAATAGGGATTGTCTGAAATAAAAATATCCATCTGGGAGGAACATTCATTTTAATTAATGTAATCTGTCCCATTAAAGATATCTGTAAATCTTTCCATTTTTCTAAGTCTTGTTTAGTTGTCTTCAAAAGTTCCTTGTAGTTATTTTCTTGCAAAGCACTACATTTATTTGTCATCATAATTGCCAGATATTTTATTTTTTCTTGTATCTGAAAGGTTGAAGTTTCTTGTAATTGTTCCTTCTGTTTTATGTCCATGCTCTTGGTCAAGATTTTTGTTTTATTAACATTAACTCTCAGCCCTGCTACTTGCCCATACTCTTGAAGTTTCTCCTTCAATTTAGGTAAGGATGGTATCGGATTCTCTAAGATGAATACTAAGTCATCCGCAAATGCCAATAGTTTGAACTCTTCTCCTCTTAAGTCCAATAATCTGTTTTGCATTTCAAATTGAATAATTAAGTATTTCCAAAGCAAAAATAAATAACAGCAGTGAAAGAGGACATCCTTGCCTCGTCCCTTTTTGAATTTCAAAATTTTGGGTCCGATCCCCATTAATCATAACAGTCGCATTTTATTTTGTATAGATGGCTTGAATCATTTTAACAAACTCAGTTCCTGCCTCTGCCCGTTTTAAGGCTTCCAACACGAAGGTCCAATTAACATTGTCAAAGGCCTTCTCCGCGTCCAAAAAGATTAAAGCCAATTGTTTTTCTGGATGTGCTTCATAATATTCTAGGACATCTATAATACATCTTAAATTATTCTTTATTTGTCTTTTAGTTAAAATTCCTGCCTGGTCATTATATATTGTTTTGGATAATATTTTTTAAAATCTTTCAGCTATTATCGAAGCAAAAATTTTATAATCCACATTTAATAATGAAATCGGTCTATAATTTTTAATCTCTTTTTCATCGGAGTTTTGTTTATATATTAAGGAGATTATTGCTTCTTTCCATAAATCCGGTATTTCTTCATTGACCATAATGTTATTACATATATCTTTTAAGTGGGGCAATAGTTGATCTTCAAAGGTAAGGTAAAATTCTATTGGAAATCCATCTGGACCTGGTGCTTTACCTTTATTTTGTCGCTTCAATGCCTCCACTACTTCCATCATGGCAATTGGCTTGTTTAATATTTTTCTTTGATCTTCTGTAAATTTATTTGGTTGGTGTGTTTCTAGATATCCTTTTATTTGTTCTATATTTGTATCTGTTTTTCTATAAAGTTTTTTACAAAAATTTTCTACTATTATTTTCATCTCTTGGAGTCAATTTGTTTCTGCCACACCTTCTTGTTTAAGACCTTTATGTAAGACTTCTCTTTTTGGTGCCTAATTTTATAGGCAAGCCATCTTGTAGGTTTATTGGCATTCTCAAAAATATTTTGCATAGCAAATGTCAATTTCTTGGCTAATTCTGTGTAAGCACACAATTCATCTTATGTTGTAATAGCTTAAGTTTGGATTTCGTGTCTAGAGATGTTGGATTCGCCATCATTTTCCTTTCTTGGATCTGAATTTTGTTTTGTAGATTAATATATTCTTGTTTCCTTTGTTTGTTTACTCTGGCAGATTCTTTTATCAGTTGACTGCTGGCAAATGCCTTACAAGTGTCCCATACCACTTTTATAGGCATATTAGGTTGGATATTTTCTTTAAAAAAGAATGTAAGGTCTTCTCATTTCTTTTACAAATTTAGCATTTTTCAAAAGAGATGTATTCAATGTCCATCTGTTTCTTGGTCTCATTTCTTGTAGTTCCAAAGTAATAGGGTTGTGGTCTGCATAGGTTCCAGCTTCTATCTCTGCTTCCAATAAATCTTTAATGGCTGTGGTTGAAATCCAACACATATCCAATCTTGACCATGAATCATATCTAGCTGAGAAGTATGTATATTGTTGTTTAGTAGGATTTCTTACCCTCCAAGCATCTACTAATTTCAATTCTTCCATAAGTTGGCTCAGTGCAGGTGGGAATTCATTGCCTCCTCTCTTTTTCCTTTGTATATTTGATTTCCTGTCTTCCTTTTTATCAAAGACCGTATTATAATCCCCTATAATACAAATCTCCTGGTAGTCCTGTTGGGTAATCAAGTTTTGCAACCTTCTATAAAAATTTTCCTGATGTTGGTTAGGAGCATAGATGTTTACAATTAGCATTCTTTTCATTTGTCTTTGTATTACAACCATTAGAATTCTACCATCTTGCGAAGCATATATTTGTTCAGGCTGTAAATGGTTTCTTACCAAAACAGCTACTCCTCTTTCCTTTTTCTCCTTATCTGATGCTGTAAAGATTTTTCCAAGTCCTTTTACTTGTAACTGTTTTTCATCAGCTTTTTAAATGTGTGTTTTCTGAAGACATATTATGTCCAACTTTTGTTTTTTGAGTTGGTGAAATATTCTTCTTTTCTGTGGTCTGTTTAAGCCATTCACATTCACCGATAAAATTTTTATCTTGCTTCTATCCATCTTGGTTTTGATTCTGTTGGTTCTGTTTTTCCCTTGTCTGCTGTCTTGTACTGACTGGTGATGCCCTTGTTATTCCATATCTCCTTGTTCTCTGAGGTTTCACACCCGCTGCCATAGCACGTTGTAGGATTTCTTCTCCTCCCTCCTCTTCTTCCTCTTCTTCTTCCTCTTCCTTCTCTTCTTGTTCCATTGACAGTCCATCTCCATGAGCCTTCAGAAATTCCTCTGCTTTAAAGATAGATGTTATTCTATATCTTTTCCTTTTAAAAGTGAAGATCAGGCCATCAGGTAAATGCCATCTATAATTTATAGTATTATTTCTCAATACAGTCGTCAAGTTGGCATATTTTTTTCCTTTTTTCTCTAACTCTCCATAGGATTTCTTTTAGAACATTTATTTCTGTTTCATTCATCATCAATGGTGTGGCATTCACTTCTCTTAATATCTTATCTCTGACCGCCCTCTTGTGAAAGCGAATTTGCACTTCTCTTGGTAATTGAAATTGCCTTGTATAGGTTGAATCCATTCTGAAGGTTATATCAGTTTCCTGTGCAATCTTATCTGGATCTTCCATGTTCATGTATTCCGCTAGTAAATTCGCCATTTTTAAAGTGAGGTCTTCATTTTTTTCCTCAGGTACATTTTGAAATCTTAATATAAATGTGGCCCTTTCAACCTGTAATCTTGTAACATCCTGCTCCAAAATAGATCATCTCTCGTCTGTATCCTTAATTTTGGACGCCATTTTTTTTGTTTTCATTTCTATTTTTTCTGTAGTAGTGCTTATTTCATTAATCTTCTGGGTATTATCTGTTATTTGTTTCTGTAGTGCTTGAAGACTTAAGGAAAACTGTTCAGTTATTTCTTTCATTGCATCTTTGATGGGATTAACTGTATCAGTAATAGAATTTCGGATTTCATCCATAGTAGTTTTGATTGGTTCTATCACTTCGCTCAAAGAATGTTGGATATTGGCCTGGACCAATGCTTGCATCTCCTTTTGGGCTGGGGCTGAAAATTTGGATGCAGCGGCCCCCAGGATTCCTGGTGAAGAAGCTGGTGTTTTAACCTTTGTTTGACTAGCTTGGCCTGCCATCTTGAATATAATTATATGTTGATTAACTTTGCTCAGCTTTGCTCAATCCCCCCCCGCTTTAATTTATTTCCTTCTTTACTGGTTTGTTTTGAAACATTCAAGAATCCTTGGCTGACTGCCCAGATCTTGTTTTTACTAGTCCAGCTAATTGTTTAGGTTTCCACCAGTGTGTTGTTTTTAAGATGTAATCACAACTATTTACTTTCAAGGTCAATTTCACATCTCTCCCCTTCCACACTTTTTAAAGTCAAGAGATTTATGGAGGGGGGCAATTTTTAAAGCTTACTACTTCCCAAGCATTAATTCTTTAATAGCGTTAATTCCCAATTTTACTTTACTTCAAGCACTTTATTTCCCAGAAGCTCCAAAAGAAAAAATTTGTAAAGGGTTTCCAACTAATCCAAACCCTTCCCCTGTGGGGGTTAAAAATTGGGAATGTTGCAAAGGAGCTATACAGAATCCACAGACCGTCAATCCTCCATTTTTTTTCTACTTTTATTTCCCTGGGACCCCCCAAAAAATTTATGGAGAGTTTCCACACCCTGCCCCTGATGGGGTAACAATTGAGATTGTGGAAAAGCGGTCTCTACAGATTCCACTGTCAGTCAAAGAGTTAAATTAGCCATTAATTTTATAAACCATGCAGTTGCTTAGGCTAGTTCCTCTTTGAGCATCGCCCTGGATTAGCAAGTGAAAGCAAAATTCTCTCAGCCTTTTCCCACTCGCTGGCCGCTTATGCCTTGGAGGGAAGAACCACCCACCGTAGCTTCTTCCTCTCTTAGGGCTGAGGCTTTAAACAGATCTATCTCTAAATCCCAAGTAAAGTTTTTTACTCACGGGAATGTCTCTCTGGCAGTGCTCTCTAACCCCCCCTCAGTGCAGGAAGCGACAGCTTTGCCCATGGAAGATGGGCTCCTCTTTGAGTCCAGCGTTGGAGCTGATCCCTGGTTCTCCCTGTGAGTAGCCATGACACAGGGGACCGGGTCAAGCCTCTTGCAGCCCACACACCACTTACCCGGGGGGTGGGGGGTCTCTGATAAATCGTGAGACCCTTTAAACAAACCCAGAAGTGGCCAGCGCGCTCAGACGCGACTGTCTCGCCGCGCTGTTCCCTGCCTCTCCTCGGTGGTGACTCTTTTCCATTAATCACAGTGTCTGCCAACACAGCAGAGAATCCACTAGAGCTTGGCAATAAGAAAAGGAGTTTCACAGCTGCTCTAGTCAGTTTCAAAAATAGTTTGGTCACTTTCAGGAGGTTCTTCTAAAATTTTGTCTGCATTTCTTTGTGTTCTCTTTCACTCAAGGAACTGAACCGTGAGGATTTAAATGGAAGGCAGCACTTACTTGATGCTACTGCGCAGCTGCAATAGGGCAACTGTGTAAATTAAAAAACCTTTGGATGCCACCCCCCAACATGTCATAAGTGATATCCAATTAAGAAAAACTGCAGTTTTTGGTTGTAGCTGCAGAATAAAAAAACAGAATACAGAATAAATACACCGGAGAAAAAAGAATGGTGCATATGGCAGGCACACAAATCCAAAGTCAAGCTTAAAGACTTGAATCCTTAGATTCTCTGCAATAAGTTGTCCACACATAATGCGCCTATGTCTTCCTTATTTTTTTGTGTCTTGTTAGTTAAATAATGCCATTTCTTTGCTAGTAATTATTCAGTGTATTCTGAGCTCTAAAATATGATAGCTGTATTTTTTTAAAAGACAGCTCTGTACTTCATTTGTTTGGTTTGACGAACCTTCCTATCCAACAAGGTGTCAGTGATTTCCCTGGCTGCCCCTGACTGACCCCCGGTCACCGTCCTGGATATGCTATGAGTTGGATTTCTGCCCTGTTGATGTTCCTCTGGCTGGAGGAGTCCACGGTCAGTTTCTTTTTCCTCCCCTTTTCCTGAGGGATATCCAACAAACCCATGGGAGGATAGATGGAGGGGGAAGGAGGAGGAAAGGCCTCAGTTTGTGGTCTTGGAAAGAAGGTTACTTCACCTTATCCTTCCACCTGGTCCTGGCTTTGCTGCCTCTTGGTCAGACACGCACTCTCTCTCTCTCTCTCTCTCTCTCTCCCTGCATCTGTTAACCAGCCCAGTTCTCTCCTCCTCGGCTGCTTCCTTCCCCCTTATATCCCTCCCGCCTGGTTCCTCTGCCCTTCCCTCCGCCCTCCCCTCCGCCCGGGCTTTGCCCCCTTCTAAAGCTCTGGACGCCGAGCTGCAGCAGCCCTGCCTTGTGCCCACTGCTTCCACCCTGCTCCAGCACCTCCCCAGCTTCCAAGCCCCCTCCCGCCACTGGATTCAGGCACGCCCAGTCGAAGCTCCTGGGCTCTTGATTGGCCTTGCTGCCATCTCAGGTCCATGACGGGTCATGTTCACCAAAGTCGGGGGCTTTGTCTTGAGGCTGCCACAAGACTCAGGTCCTCCTGTGCTCTGTCGCTGCCCCGCTGCCACGGTAAGTTTGGGGGTGTTCGGGGCTGCTCCTGGGACTTCCGGGGTCCCGTTGGCTGGCTCTCCCAGACGATCCCGGCTGGGGGCGTGACACAAGGATGGCATATGCATTGGAAATCAGGGCGGGAGAGAATTTTTTTTAATTTTGGGAATAATACTGCTATTAAATGGACTGTGTCTCCCCCTATTGGTGTCTTCTACCAGTGGGTGAAGACTTTTTTGTTTCATTCGGCATACCACCTGTAATAGTTATTGGCTTCCTCCCTGAGCCTGGTGCTGTATTGAATTATCGTAAAATTTTAAATGTTGGTTTTTATAGTTTAAATATTTTAATGCTTTCATGTTCACTATATTGGGGACCCTAAACAAGTAGAAAGACAATACAAAAATGGTTTAAATAAAATAAATCAAATAATGTTTATGATGAATGTATTCTTCTTACTCCAGGAAATGGAGCTTAAATTTCCATCCACAAAAGTGTAGCAGCTGTCTACTTGGGAATGCATTTCTATCTCTTCCCTTTGCTTGACTATATACTTCTGGGTTTCCTTCTGCTTCTCATGGCTTTTCTCTTTACTGAGCAGTGGAAGATGATCTGGTTTGCTGCTCTCTTGGCTTTTCGCCACCTTCTTCTGCTGCAGCCCAGCCTGATTCTTTTTTATTTTCCCTTCACTTATTCCTTTTTTGAAATTAGCTGCAATATGGGAATTTAGTTTTGAATTTTTGACTAAGGTGATTGGCTAGGATCTTTAAAAACCTTAGGACAGTGGCTTGTCTCTTTCAAGAATTCAGAACCTAAAAAGGTTAGTCAAGAATAGAAGAGGGCCAACTCTAAAAATCTAACTATGAAACATACAAAACATACATGAATTTATTAAACACAAATTAAAATAACAAATAAGGGCCCATTCATACCTCATATACAAATATAAAAATACAAAGGCTGATGAAATAGACCTAACGCGTTTCGGCCTTCACAGGCCTTCCTCAGAGGTCTAATGCACATAGAACATATTGGCTAATATGTAAAAATATATACAACCAAACATATACAAAATATGAAGTAAAGACCAGAAAACAATTGTTCCAAAGTTTAACCACTGGGCAAAAATACAAATGAAGCCTCCAGTGCAATCACATGTCCAGTAGTACTTCTCTCTGGTCAACTATATATTCTCCTGAGATTGTATAGCAAAATGTTCCCAATGAAATATTCCTTAAGTTAAAAGCAACATTGTTTTCTGGTCTTTACTTCAAAGACCAGAATTCTGCTCAAGGGCCAGAATTGGAATTTGGTGAGCGAGGAACCGTCCCTGTAGCAAAATAAAATGCCATCCCCAGCCCCCCTCCAGGCCAGGTAATGATGAAGGGCCCATACAGGGCACAATTCCTGGTCCAAGCACTGACCAAGTTCCACCACAGCACCTTTGCCTAGCTGATCCATCTTTGACTGTCTAATAACAACCTTAACCTTATCAAATGACACAGTAAGATCCCTGAAATAAAGGGCCCTTCCAGAATCATCCCATTGGGAGGCCTCCATGAGTTCACTAACCCGCTGTGCCCCGAAAAAGGCTACCAATGCAGCCACGTGAAAAAGTGAGGTCTCATAGGCATCGGCACAGATGCTTGGCCACAAAGCCAGTAAGCCTTTAAGGACAGCCGGAGACAATGGTTTCCTAGCATGCACTCTGGGCCCACTTTCCTGGGACCAGCCCTCCAGCATCTTCTTCTTCTTTTTTTTAATCCCCGGAGGGATATTTTTTATTTTGCAAATACTACAAAACTACAAAGAAATATTAGGGAAGGGACTACACTACGGATAAAGGAAAGCAAACCACACTAAGCTAAAACCCCAAGAGAAGGAGATCTTTTCACTGTTAATAAAAATGTTAGTACTATAAGTGTTAATATCATAATATACTTGTAGAGTTCATACTTATAATAATTCACTAATTTTATGTTATTTTATTAGTTGTTATGAGAGAAATCTCTGATCATCTTATTGTTCGCTTCAAAAGGCCATTTTCCAAGTCCTTCTGCCTTTACTTTGGCTTTCTGTCTCTAAAATCTTAAACCACTCTGGCAGGTCCTGCACCCTTTTCTGCCACAGAGTCCTTTTCCGTTCCCGAGGTAGCAGAGTCACTAGACTTCGTTTCTTCCTCTTTGGACTCTTCTTCTGTCCCCAGCTGACGTCTCAAAAATTCTTTAGCTTTAAAAGTGGGGTCTATCTTCTCTCTTCTATCATTGATCTTAAAGATGACACCCTCAGGAACCGCCCATCTGTACAATATCCCATTAGTCTGAAGGAAAGAAATTAAGTCCTTGTAATTTTTCCTCTTTTTTCTAATTTCAAATGGAATGTCCTTTAAGGTTTTGATGGTTACATTTCCCATTTTCAGTGGAGTTGCTGATGTTGCTTTTAAAATGGCATCTCTGGTTTGTCTTCTTGAAAATCTGACTACTATTTCTCCAGCTGGGCTATTTTTTAAAATTTAATTGGAGTATGGCCTATAGGCTGACTCCATTTCGTTTACAAGTTCATCCGCTGTTAAGCCTACTACTGGAGTGATGATATCACTAAGCACCTTCTTCAGGTCTTCCCAATCCATTTCAGGAACTCCCTGAAACCTGAGAATCATGTTAGCTTTTTCCATCTGTAGCTGCAAAACTCGATTCTCTTGGCAATTCTGCTTTGTTTCCACATCTCCCAACCTTTTCTTCAACTTCAACTTCTTTAATTTTCTCATTTGCCTGCTCCACTTTTTTCTCTGTTTTGTTCAGCTGAAGCTGCTGTGATGCGAAGTTTTTGTTCATCACAGTCAATTGCTGGTTAATACCATCGAGTTGTTCCATCACTGGCTTGAGCATATCCGCCAGGAGTTTGAGGACATCTGCTCCCTCTTCCAGTTTCGGACTCTGACTGCCTGGCTTCATTTTAAACTTTCTCTGCTGGGCCGCCATCTTTCCCATTTTGTTTACAGTTTCTGCCGCGTCCACGCAACTTGGAAAACTCACCAAACAACTTCGCAAACCAGATAAGTCTCTCAAAACACTTTAAATTTGCTTCCTCCCCTCTTCCCCTTCGTGTTTGTTAGCCGCTCATTCGCATAAGAGGCGTCCCTCTTTGCAATCTGTTTTTCCAGCCACGGGGGGGGGGGGATTGCTGTTCAAACTACTCCGTTTTATTCAGAACTCACGTTCATTGTCGGTCAGTTTCTCTGACCATGTTCAGTTTTAAGCCATTCCGCTCGATCTCCGGCACTTGTCCCGGTCAGTCCAGCTTGTGCCCGAAGGCCACTCAGCGACTGGACCGTCGGGGCAGAGGGGAGCCTCAATTCTCCGGCATTACGCCATCGAAGAGGCTACCCCTCAAAAGCCCCCTGACCTGGAGCCTATCACAAAGGCTCCGCGGGTGTGTCACTTGAGGTGGCTTCCCTCCAGGCCGCTGGTGTGCGATTCGCCCTTCCCCGTTGTGGGAAGAGCATCCACCATCGCTGTTCCGTAGACTGGAAGTCCCCCTCCAGCATCTTCTTGATGCGAAAATCTCCTGTATGGTCCGCAAAGCCTGAGGCTTTGCTGGCATAAGCCAGGGAGGACAGCTGACCCTTAATAGTTCTTACAGACAAACCTTTTTTCTTAGAATAAACACAGCATTGTAATAACTGAGGCACTGGGTTGGGCCAAATCTGAGGTAGGCCCACTGACTGCCTGAAGGCTATAAATTCCTGACCATCCCTTGTATATTATTTTCTGGTTGATGGGGCTAAGGCTAGGCCAATTGCCCTATTGGCTTCAGCCCTCCAACCCCCCAAAAACTCACTGGCATCCTTACCGGGGACCGATCTGCTTCTGGGGCCAACAGACGGAACCTCTTGATCTGTTTTTGGGAGAGCGTCAGCGACCCCATTATTAGCCCCCGGTACATGCCGTGCTTTGAACAAAATATTGTTTTTGAGGCAAAGTAATGTAAAGGCCCCATGACCTGGGCTGACTTAGAGGTCAGAGTATTAATAACCTGCACCGTGCCAAGACTGTCGCACCAGAAATGGACCATATGGCCAGCAAAGTCTGCTGTCCACAGCCCAACTGCTACTACAATTGGGAAGAACTCCAAGAAGGTTAGGTCCTTGACCCAACCTGCCTGGAACCATTCCTGTGGCCAATCCTTGGCACACCAATGCCCTCTAAAGTAAACACCAAAACCAGAAGAGCCGGCAGTATCCGAAGCTACCTGCAGCTCTGCCTCAACTAAAAGGTCCTCCCGCCAAAATGAAATCCCATTGTAAGATTCAAAAAAATTCTGCCATACCAGAAGGTCACCTCTAATCCCCTTAGTGACCTGAGTTCTGTGGTGAGGCAGTCGCAAGCCCTCCATGGTTTTGCAAAGTTTAGGTGGCCTGCCAGCTGCTGGAGCTCCAGTAATGTTATTTTCCTAAGTTTTGCAGCCTAATTAATTAATTTTTGTAACTCCTGAAGCTTCTCTAAGGGTAAACGGGACAACTGACATTTGGTATCCAACTCAATCCCCAAAAATGTAAGTACCTTGGTTGGACCCTCCATCTTCTCATGTGCCAACAGGACTCCAAGTTCCAAAGCCAAGGACATAAAGGAGTCCAACAAAAACTGACAATGGCCAGTACCAGCACCATTAACAAACAGGAAATCATCCAGGTAGTGCGCAGTACTGTTCAGGCAAGTCCTAAAACGCAGGGCCCACTCTAAAAATGCACTAAATTTTTCAAAAACCACAGAGGACATGGAGCATCCCATAAGAAGAGCCTGGTCCATGTAAAATTTGTCTTCGAATGCAAAACCCAACAATTCAAAGTCCCCAGGGTGAATGGGGAGAAGTCGGAAAGCCGATTTAATATCACACTTGGCAAGTTCCACCCCCCGACCACATCTGCGTGCAACCTGCATGGCCTGGTCAAATGATGTATACCAGACTGAAAAAAGCTCATCCAGAATCATTTCATTGACCAACCTGCCCCGAGGATTAGACAAGTGATGAATAAGTCTATATTCACCCCGGGCCTTTTTGGGGACAACCCCCAAGGGGGACACCCTCAAATTGGGACAAGGATGAGCCTCAAAGGGGCCCAAGACTCTACCTTCCATGCATTCCTTCCTGATTTTGTGGCATACAATGTCTTCCACTCCCTTAATGGATTTAAGATTAGGAGCCCAAGAAGGCTGCCTATCAGCTTGGTAAGGAATTTTAAAACCTAAACCCTTCTAACAAATGACCACTATCCCATTGATTCAGATAGTCCTGTAACAAGCATGCTAAAACCTGTACCTTAATGAACCTAGGATCCCTTATCAGCAGCCCCTTGCTGGTCTCCTCCCCCAAAGGTATGCTTCCTGCCCCTGGTACTTGACTTGGCTCTTGGTTTGGGGCAACTAGAGAGAAGATGGGGGCCCGCACACAGTGGGCGCTTGTGCCGAAAGGAACAAACCTTCCTGCTGCATGTACCCTGTGAAGTAAATTCCCAACAAAGCGGGCGCCTCTGAGGCACCTGCCCGTTGGGACCCTTGGCCGCAGACTGACCCTGAAGTCTATGTACTACGTGACTGCTGTCTGAACGGTCCCCAACCACTGGCCGAGTCGACGGCATAGCCTCAAGCCACAGGAGGGGGGGTGAATTTGGTCCCACCTCCATGTTGGATTCATGGTGGCCCTCATCTGGAAGCCTTCATCATAATCGAGCCATGCCATCCCCGTAAAATGTGTGTATGCCTTGTATATGATATCCGTATAGTGTAGCATTGTGGAGGCCCGCCATGGCTGATGATGAACAATGATCCCTGTGTATATAAGAAACCTTGGATACCAATTGGCCCACACTCTGTCAGCCCTCCATTTCTTAATGCACTCCTTCTCGTGCTCATCCAAATCCTCTTTGTCTTTCTTCTCCAGCTCCCTAAAAAAGAGGCTAAAATCATCCATAAAATCCCCCCTAAGGATCCTATCCCTTGTGGCTATGGACAGGTGGTCACCTAAAGGCATGGCCAACTCACCACTAGGCAATGCTTTTGCGGGCACTTGTTCATACGTCCAGCAGAGCATGTGCATCCTGGGTGTGGCCCCCACCATCCCTGAGGCAGATGTCACCCTGGCCCCCCAACCCCTGCCTCAGATGAACTACCAGAGGACTGTGTTTGCGAAGGCCCAGTGGTACCTTGACCCCTGGGCCCCCAGGGCCATTTATTGGCCTCCAAAGGAAACCTTGCCCCCCTTACCATCTTGGGACAGGGGGCCCTTATAGACCTCCAGTTGGTGCCTGTCATCAGCGTCGTCTCCTTGTTGACTGGCCCCTTGCTGAGCACCTGATGTTCCCTGGCCATCTTCCAACATAGCTAAATGCGCCAAAACCTGTGACTGTAAGGAAGAAGGAGACTTTGACTTAGCCTTTGCAGCACCAGTCAGAGCTGGCAGCAACTGGGGAGCCTTCTCCCGTTGCTTCTCAAGGGCTTCAAGGTGAGCTAAAATGGCCGCATTGACTGGGTCTCCCTCATCATCAGATGGGTCAGGGGCCACCGGTTCAAGGTTGGGCCTTTCGGGGGCTGGTTGCTTGCCCTTAGCAATGCCCTTACCTTTTTTAGGTGCCATAGCAATAAACTGATCACCCCTCCCGAGTGACTATGCTCAGCAAAAGAATAAAAGAGTTTATTGCCAAGCTTGTACAGAGCAAGGCCTACTCCTCCTGGGTTAACTTGTAGCAGCAAGGAAGGCTCTCAGCAAGGTAATGAGGGGGAGGGTAATTGCCAAGTCCTGCCCCTATGAGTTCTGCACTCCCTTTGGTGAGTAGCAGAATTAGCAAAGGCCCTCGGAGAAGGAGAAAAGAAAAGGGGGGTGTTTAATGGAGCCTGCCACCAGGGGGTGACCTAGTGTCCCTGCAATCTGCCCACTCCAGAGGCCCAGGGAAAGACACCTGTACTGCGCCCTATGGTCTCCCGGCCAATTTTTGCCCTTGCTGTCGCCCTCTCTGCTGGGCCCAGTGCTACTCTCCCCAAGGCACACAAATGCACGGGCCTCGTATCCCAGGCCCAGAACATAACAGCTAGGTCGCCTCCACGGCGGGATGCCTTGGCCACAAACACAGCACAGTAGCTGCCTCTACACCTCCTCAGAACCCGGTGGGGGAAGGAGGGGAGCTGTGTAGTCCGCTCCATCCAGCCGAGATGCCTGGGGACCATGCCCACTGGGACGTTCAGCATTTGCCTCAGTGGAGCGCTAGGCCACAGCTGCAGCTGCCACCTGGATCAGCCGCCGCATCAACCACCACGTCTGCTGACGTCTGCTGCTGCTTCGTTGGTGTGATTGCGCCGCCAAGCCACCTCTCTTTGTTGCTGCCATGGCCACCAGCACTCTGGGCCTAAGGTAGGCCCGCTTGCACCAGACACCTAAGTGTGCTCAGAGCTCTTCACTCCGAGCATGAGGCAGCAAACTGGCACGGGCAGGAACAGGGCCAAGCCTATAAATGCTGCCCCTGCCCCCACCCGCTGTTGTGACATGCTGCATCACAACGCCGGCATCTGCCTCCATTTCGGATGGGAGGCAAAGCAGTCCGCGCACTTTATCGGCATTGCCGACAATGTGTGAGCCCCATTCCTATTATTATTGGAACTTCCAATTCTCCCCACACTCCTATTATCTATTTGCCCTGGAATCCTTTGCATTTCATGGAGATTTCTGCAAAGTGTACTTCAGATTTGAACTTTCTCCAGCTGTGATTGAGTGGATTGAAAATATAGATATTCGTATTAAGGAGGATTGTTCAATCTATCTGTATATGTGTTGGTTACGTGTTTTATAATATTATATGCTTCCTGTGTGTAATTCTACCATACAATAACTAAATCAATACTTCAAATTCTGGGCCATTGATTCCCTTGGTTCTATATGCTCTTCCTGGTAAGTAGTGTCCTTTCTTCATAAACGTTTGGCTTTATTAAGGTAACTTCTACCCCTGTATCTCTCTAGCCTAACATTCTTCGCTGTTAATTTCCACTGACTCTATATTCCCTGCTTAAATCTTTTTGTACTTTCTATACTTGTAAGGCTCTAGCTGGTCTTTCTCTTTGGACTTCTTCATGTACAGGATTTGGTTGGAGTTCTGTAACTGTTTCAGTCCTTTTAACTAAATTAACAGTCTTGCCTGAGGACAATGGAATTTTATATGTCCCTCTTCTTGACAGTTAAAACACACCATCCCTCTCTTTTTATTTGGCTTGGAAGTGTTCTGCCTTGTGGGGTTGGTTTTAGTCAGCTTAGTTTTCTCTGAGATGCCCCAAACTTCATTTTCCTTGATGGTGGTGGGTTGTAAAAGATCCTTCCAAGTCCCCTTCTCATTTCATCTATTAAAGTGGCAGCTTCATTTAAAGTTTTTAATTTTTTAATCTCTCAGATACCATCTCAGCTGTGTGGGACCCTGTCTATAAAATTGTTCCAAACCAATTCATTCCTTCAGTTGTTCAAATGTCTTTACTTTGATCCCCTCAAGTCACCTGGTTAAGGCTCTGTCTAAATGACAACCTAACTGTGCATATGTTTCACTTTATTTTCTCCTGATTTCTATAAAAGCCCTCCTGCTTTTGTCCCAGTCTCGGCCGAGAGCTCCCGGACTCGGCTGGAGAAGGAGAGGAATCAGACGACAGGCGACCAACCTCACACCCCCAATTTACCGAGAAGGCCAAGGAGGAAGACAGGGAGCTTGGGAGAGGGACGAACACATGAGAGACCACCGAGGTGGAGACCAGAGAGGTCAGTGGGGCCCGGGGCATCAGTAAGGAGGCCCTGAAGGAGCTGCGGGAACCGCGAGGCCAAGCTGCGGTGCAGAGACGGGCCCGGGCCTCTCCTAGCCCCATGGCGTGGAAACCAGCTGAAAGGGCCTCTGAGGACCTAGGGCGAACAGCAGCCGGTGGAGAAGCTGCAGGATGGGCAACACGCCGAGTCTCGGCTCCAACACTGAGAAAAAGGGTGGAGTCGCCCGCCTCAGCATCAAACCCTTTACAGGGGGGATGAGCCGGAAAGGGGAGGGAGAAGGAAGCTGAGGGGTAATAAAAACCAGGGATGAGCTGGCTAATGAGGAGGGCCTGGGCTGGCTACAGCTGTGAAGCAGCAGAGAGAGAGAGGATGGTGTGTGAGAGAGGACGGTAGCTGGAGGCTGGAGCAGTCAAAGCCAGAAGCCCAAGGTGGGTAAGGGGGTGAAGTAACCCTCTGCACATCCCGTTGTCTGAAGCCACAGCTCTCTCAGTTGGAAAGGCCTCCCTCGGCTCAATCGCTCCCTCTCTCTTTCTCCTTCCCTCCCCCCCTTCTGTCGTTCGGTGGCATCGTTCAAGCAGCGAGTCCCGGCCGCTCAGCCCTTGCTCGCCAGGACAGCACGGTGACCGGTGGCCAATCCCCTAACGGGCTCCGCGAGCGTGACAGCTTTATTTGGCTGTAAGTCCATTCCTCTCACTCTTTCTTTGAATATAAAATAATTAGAGGTTTCCTCATCCCTCACATCCGAGTAAACTTAACTCAATCCACCACAAATCTGTGGGCCCAAATAAATCATTTTGTCCTTATCTGGGACCCCAAAATCTCTACAAGTCCATTCAAAGCTAAAGAAAAATGCCTCCATATCATCCCTTTTTTGATAACAATTCCTCCCAAATGTATAATTTTTTTCTTATTTTAGTTTGTATTTGTGGTGGGACAAACTGGTTGCGGGTTTTATTTTCCTATCACAATGCTGCTTCCTAATATGATGATCTCACCATCTTCCCTCCGTCACATGCTGGATTTTCCCTTTTGTTTTCTTTCTTGCTGAGTAGCTCCTTTATTTATTTTCTTCCTATTTGCTGGTCTATGACTGTCCCCAGTGTTCCCTCTAATCTGAGTTAGTGTGAGCTAGCTCACAGATTTTTAGCCTTTGGCTCACACGTTTTTGTCTTTGCTCAGGAAGGAGGGCTCCAGAGCAAACTAATTTATGCAGTGGCCAAATTGCTCATTCACAACTTTTAATGCCAGCAGCTCACAAAGTAGAATTTTTGCTCAGGAGACTCTGCAGCTTAGAGGGAACATTGACTGTCCCACCCAGGAGCTCATTAGCATAACTCATTAGCATGACTTATTTGCATATGCCACAGCCTCTGACATCACCGGAAGTGTGTCAGAAGGCAACACCCACTGCTCAGGCTCCACTGGACTGTTTTGGATTGCTAGCCATTGGGGGGGGGGACGTGCAGATCTGTCCTTGCAGATGAGGGAGAGCTTGTACCTGAATAAAACTTGGTCTTAAAGGTGCCACTGGACTGTTTTGGACCGGGGGGGGGCTCTGCAACTTACCTGGCTGCTTCTTGCTCTGACTGAGGGCTGCTGGGAGCAGGGGGTGGGCCTTATTGCATGTGCCCGCCCCCTGGGCTATTTACTGCTGGAGCTCTGCTCCTGTGCACTCCTGCAGGAAATGACCCCTGGACTCTTTAAACAGAATTCCATTGGAAAAGCTTGTCACTCAAAGGTTCTCAGACTCTGTTAGGTATTAAACCTTGACAGCCCATCACACTTATGCATCAAGTTGACATTAGTGTGAGAATTAGAAGGGAGAAGGAATACGAATGGAACCAGAAACAAGACTATGGGCAAAAAGAGTGCAAGAGAAAGCGGAAAGGGACTGTAGAGCTTCTTCCAGTGTCATATTTTGAGTTCACAGGCTTTCTTTTTGAAGACAGCTGAACATGTTGCTTCAAGAGAAATTGTTGCTCTTATATTCAAGATGAGTGCCTTGTAGAGACAACTCCACTCTGTAACTATGGGTAATCAATACTTGGGGGTGGGTTTGACTTCAAAACAGTTTGAAAAGGATAGCTATAGGTCCCTTCTGGCTGACTACGGGATCCAGATCTGGTCTGTCAGTATAGTCAGAATATCTGATAAGAAAACTCTCCCTAAAGGGAAAAGAAAACAACAATTGTTTATGATATCTAAGAAACAATAGAAGGATTTGAGGATAATGACTGAATTACAAATATTAGGTTGGTTCTTTAAACAACACAAATAAGAACATGAACAGATCTTACCCAAAGCAGTCCTGCTACCAGGTCTGTCATGTGTAGAGCATCCTCTACATGTGTAGAACCATACTGTAATGATTCCTTGTTTTAGTGTGTGTGTGTCTTTAAATGTTTGGTTGGACTGCAGTGCTAGTAGAGTAGAATGATTGAGGGAGACAAGTGTGCTGTGATTGGTGGATGACAAAGTGTGAGAGGAGTTGTTTGGAGTGAATCTGTGTGTGTCTTGAAGTCAGTTATAGAGAAGTCAGAGAAATCAGTTGGAGTTACTCAGTTAGTGATTCCGTTAGTGAGTGATTCTGAGTTATAGAGTGATATGACAGAGTTCTGTGAGGAAACTTAAGAGTTCAGTATATATGTCTTTAAAAAGTTATATGTGAAGGAGCTATGAAAAGGGTCTGTGAGTAAAGTTATGAAGGAGAGTCAGTAATACAAAGAGCTTAGCCAGTGTGGCTGCCCATGTGAAAGAGAGATTCCTGTCATAGTGGGATCTTATTGTCAAAACCAAGACTGTGTGTGATACCTTGCCAGTTTATTTACCAGTTCCTTTCCTCCAAAACAGTTACAGTTAACTAGCAACTTATTTTGTTCCTTAATAAATAAATCATATTTTGTTTAAGTTTAACCCAGAATTCAGTTCAATCCATCCTCAGGGCTACAGAGACCTCTGAAAACCCATACCCTGGGTCACATTACCACCACCAGCAGCAGCAGCAGAAACAGAAACAGAGAGAAGATTTGGAATTTTTTAAAATTCCTGGTGGCTGCAGAAACTACCCAGTTTATAAACACAGAGTATAATTTTAAAGTGAAAACAGTCCCCCCAAATAAGCAGGGCACCACACATATAGTTATTTGGGACCATTTCAGTCATACATGGATCCCTTTCTAGCACAATACTCTTAGAAAGATGAGAAAGAGATGAGCGAGACAATCTTAAACAAGAAATCTTTATTCCCCTTAAGAAGTAAAGCTAGAATATAAAATGGAAAGCAAAGCAAAAACATTATTAAGGTTGCAACACAGTCCTAGTTAACCTGCCCTTAGTTACTGTTTAGTTGGGGTACAAATGCAGGAATCCAAAGGGAAATAAATGGAACAAAAATTAAGTGTTTCCTGTATTGATGAAAAGAGTGTGATGCAATGTGGTCCAGGGCAGTAGAAAGAAAAGCTGATCTAGGATGAGGGTTCCCCAGCTGGAAGGAAATTCAAACTAAAACCAACTTAGGATTTGGGAATCCAGCAATGAACAGAAGTCCAGGAGCAGAAGGAGGCAGCAAGGATGGATGAAAGTCCGGGAGCAGAGCTAACTACAAAGTTGCAAAACACTTAAGTACTTAACCAATTACTGGGGGTGGGTAGGTGTTGAAGTTTTGAAGTGACCAGACTTCAGTGGGAATTCTGTTATTGGCCCAGTTCTGTGCACAGTTCAAGATCTGTTCCTTGTTGGGAAAAGATCTCATGGAGAGGGCCAGTGGCTCTGAGGTACAACACTAGTTAAAGGGTCTAGTTAAAAAAATCTCAGATAGTACTCTGTTCAAAACCATGGATCAGAGTTGAGTTACATGGACCAATGATCTGACTCAGTATAGGCAGACTATTTGAGGATTGTACAGGAAAACCTGGAGAAAGCGTGGAATTTTTCCCCCATAGGAAAAAATGGAGAATGGCTTGAGGAACCTCGTTCAGGGGCCCATTAAATAACTGCCAAATTTCTAGTGAATTGGACCATTATCCCATAGGAAATAATGGAACCAAATAATATCAGAGCCCCCACCACCAAAAACCCCCAATCCAAATACCAAACTGGTATTTGAAAGCTGGATAACTGGGAATACTGATATTTTCTAGCTCCCTGATATCCGGATCCTAAAAAAACTGATTTTTTTTTTTTAGGGCACATCTCTATCCAGAAAGGTTAAAGACTCTTTGGGGAGAGGAGCTAAATCAAACCCAAAATGGAATAACTGAGGGCCAAGCAGTTTGTGATGCTGCACTTCCAGATGTGGAATTTAGTCCTAAAAAGTGGTGGGGACAACAATGTGAATCTTAGCCATGGTGCTGAGGAAGAATGTCTCATCACACAGTCCTATTAAGAAAGAGGGAGTCGAGCTGTGGCCCTTTCCAGAACCAGAGCCCCACTTACGTCAACAGGATGACTGGGGAAATGGAGCACTATCAGTCTCTGTATTTGAAGCCTAAACTTTGCTGGTACTATTATCCTTGGGACCAGCTCTTGTTCTACTGCTCTAAATGGACAGGGTGTCTGCTGACCCACTTGCTTGTTCTTCACTGCCTCCCAGCTTCCAGATCCATTGGACAATGTCTGTGCTGTTCTGTACTCAGCCTGTTGCCATAATTGTCTGGGCTAAACTGTACTTGGCAGATTGGAAATGGGACAGTTATTTCCATTTCTAGGTGAATGCTATTCTGTTCCTGGACTGTGCAAAATAAAATTCCTTCAGGCTTACACTGCAGCCAGCCTCCAGCATGTCTTCCCCCTCCTGCTCTGGTGATGGATCTCTTGGCACAAATAGAAATTTCATTTTGAAGTGGAAAATGCATTTTCATCATGTAGGTCAGAGTCTTTTCCATCTCCAATAAATGATTCATGGCAGTAGCGTTAAAAAAATGAAAGGATCAACGCCGTTAACCCAAGTGCCTGTTCCCTCCAAAATCTCCTATTAAGACATCATTTCTGGAGAATCTGTGGCCACTGTCATAAGGGATCCAGATCAGTCCAATAATTTTTCCTACAGATGCTGCAGAGATAAAATGTTACATTTTAAACAAAACTGATAAGCCTTTGGGATGATTAAGCCATCCAATAAACAGGGTCCAGCTGTTAAAGCTCCAGTTGGAAGAGATGTTAATATAGCATTTGGAGCCTGGTCTTGGCACTGCTCAGTTTCATAAAAGTGATGCTGCTGAGGTTGGGTAAGCAGTTCACTAGTGAGAATGAGAATGTGTACTGCGTGACACGATAACTATAAAGTATTGAGACTGATGCATGGAATAGTGATTTCAGCTCATACTGTATTAGTACATCGGAGAACTTGAGATTACTAATGTGGCCCATGGCCCACTTATATTCCCGTTCAAAACACACCCAACACACACACACACACACACGATTGGATTATTTACACACAACTCCCTCTATTGGTTCCCTGTTAGAATCCGAGCTGACTGATAGGTGAGGTCTAGGATCCGCAGCTGCTATTGTCCTTGTGGTGTGAAGCTCGGCACATTCCTGTGGCCATGTGCGAGTCCGACCATGTGCATTTAGTCTTATCACGGTACACAACAATAACAGTATGGAAGGATTGCAAAAGAGGTGTCAAACAATTATGCTTTGATGATGAAATGTTCTAAAGTCCTGATCTAACTGCACAGGCCAGGCATTCCAACATCTTTGCTGAGTGTGATGTCTCCAAGGGGCAGGGGCACATTGTAGTGTTATCCTTCCATCATCTATGGCAAATATGAGAGGGTAGCCAGATTCCTAGGAGGAAAAGAGCTTGGCAACCAGCACCTGTCCCATGGTAATTGTTGAGCCACTGGTCTAACCTCTCTAGGCCTCATCAAGGAGCTGGCAAGCATACCTGTCCATACCAGAAGATGAGTAGCTAGCCACTCAGGGCTCCGACCACACCCAGGGTTGTTACTGTAGATGAGAAAATAGCTTATTGTATTTAAATATGCTGAAGTTATACTGAGAAACTTGCTACTGCATGTACAAAAAACATGTGAAATGCAGGCTGTAATATGGATTTGAACTGGGTGAAATTAATTAATTAATTTTTATTTATTTTATTTGTCAGATTTCTACCCTGCCTTCCCAGCCGAGGCCGGCTCAGGTGGCTTACATAAATTATAGTAAAAACAATTAAAACACTTAAAACAATACTACAACCAATTGATGACATAATAAATGCTAGTATTGGATTAAGTGAAATTAAGTGAAAAAGCTGGCTGGATCCAACCCATAGAACAGAGGTGTCAAACTCATTTGTTATGAGGGCCTGTTCTGACATAAATGTCACTTTTTTGGGCCGGGCCATGTGTGCCATAAAACATAATGCCAGATACTGGAGACAGAAACTGTATAAAGGAAAACAGCTGGTAAGGTGGACTGGAGAGGCAGCAGTGCAGTACTGGGCAGATGCTCCCATGATGCTTGAGGTTGTTCTGCTGTGCTGAAGAAACAATGGAGTCTCCGCCTACTCCCCCCAATACTCCCTCCCTTACATTAGAGCCGTGGACGGGTCAGTTCTGGCTTCTGGGCATTATTTTTGTCACCCCCGGATAGAGGCTTCACAAAATCTTACAGACCATAATAGAATCTGGATGTGCCACTGAGTTCTAAAAAGGAACGATGCATTGTGTCAAGTTATTTGGCCATCCTAAATCTACTGCCAATCAACTTGACTGGGATTCCTGAGCAATGTTGTGGTTACACTGCTGGAC
>NW_015165294.1:168811-169749 GCF_001447785.1 Gekko japonicus
TTCCCTACAGGAGGATGGAATGATCTGCCACAGAGGTGAAGAGGAAGTCAACTCATCATATTTTAATGACTCTTTCTTACCCAATCATAATAATATACATATCAGATTGGATCCTATGAATCTATTCCACTAACAGGAAAACTTTCCTCAGGCAAAACATGTCTCTTTTCTTGAAGGAATGCTTCACTGTAAGCAGGATCCATTCCATGAACTGGAATTTACTACAGATGCCAAATGATGTTAGTTATCTATGTGAGGGTGGCAGAACCATGCAAAGGTATTTATTCCATATTAAATATTCTACAATAAGACTATGGTATATTCTTAGGTTTTTTTTAAAAAAGTTGCATTAATTCTAGTAAGAACTAAATAGTTTTTTTTAAATCCAAGTTCATCATAATTCTTGCAACAAATCAAAAACCCTTTCAGATTAATAAAATATAAAATACAAATCAAATGAATAAATAAATAATATAAATTAAGTGTACATTTAAAGTTTTACCAGAGTATGCAGTTTCTTATATTTAGTTGTACACTCAAGTCCATCTGTTTATTTGGTTTGTTTCTTACATCAAACAATTTAAAGTGTTTTCCTCCTATTCATAAAGATTTTATGACATTTCCTACTATTTTAAAATTAAATTTCTTCCACAGGATGGCACTATAATCCTTTAGATAGTAATAGTAAAACCAACTCATACCTCTTTTTCTTCTTAGAAAAGTGGGTTAGGCCACTGAGAACAAGCACGTGTATTAAAAGATATGTACATGCAAAACGGAGGCCTGGCCTGGCCAAATGGAGCTTCCCAGATGTGTATGGCTTTTGTTAATTTGTCTTCTTAAAATATCAGCAGCTAAATTCCTGAAGGAAAATCCAATTGCAAAACTGTCAGTAACTTCTAATGATAGTGGTGCCAGAACCTAATAAAAGTACTTCA
>NW_015165294.1:169784-293707 GCF_001447785.1 Gekko japonicus
TTCCACTGTGCCTGTTTTGTACAGGATGGTAGCCAAGATTTAAGTTGAACAGGACAATCAATGGATGTTAGGAAAGTGCCAGGAAAACAACGAAGAAAGTAAAGATGTAGGTTGCCAAGATTTAGGAAGAGAATGGAAGATTTGTATTCACTTACCATGAAGCTTCCTTCTCGGTGGTCCAGAGTGGGGCAGTCCTTGACTTTACTCCTGGGACAGCATCTCCTCTTCCATAGGCAGGGCTGGCAAACTTGGATCCTGGAGCGGAGAGGCTTGTCCTCTGACTCCCCAGTCATACTGAAAGCCAACGTCCCCAAACTTCTAACAAAAACTTAAACAGCACATCTCCCCCATAGGATGCTATGCGAGAACAAAAGACCCAGAGGGTTACTCATTCAACAAACCTTTATTCAGCAACCAGTGGATAACCAACAAACTTCAACTGCATAACAGCTCAAACAACAGAACCATACATGATGGCCGATCCACTATAATGCCCCAGAGTCATCCCCTTTGGTCCCATAAGGATTGGAAGTCGTATCCTCCAAACGAGGGTGGGTAGGACTGCCTACAAATCTTCCATTCTCCGGTGGACCAGGAGTGGGGCAATCCTTGATTCCTTACTCCTGGGACGTAAAAAAGCAGTACTCTCCCGGGTGCGTCAGATGACTTCCAGTGCTTACAGGGTCTGCTGTAGAACACTTCTACAAAATGCCACCTCTGACGAGGCCAGTTTATCAATTCGATAGTGTTTTGTGAAGGAATGGACAGATTTCCAGGTAGCTGCCCTGCAAATAACTTCCAGGGATGGGAAGGCCCAATAGGCCACTGATGTAGCCGCCCCTCGAAGTGAATGAGCCGTGACCCCCTCAGGAGGAACCAACCCCTGAACCTTGTAGGCCTGCACTATGTATTCTCTTATCTACTCAGGGTAGATGTGGACACGCACTTGCTCATGGACAACTGTCGAAAAGAGACAAGGACTCTGTTTTTCTCTGTCCTCTAGTCCTATCCATGTAAAAACTCAATGCTCTGTGCACGCGAAGACGGTGCCAGGCCTTCTCCTTCTCATGAATAGGGTTTGGGCAGAAGGACGGTAGAACAATGTCTATGGACCTATGGAAACATGAGTTAACTTTAGGGATAAATGCCAGGTCTGGTCAAAGGATGACCCTATCGTTATGAAAGGTGCACAGGTCCCTTGGACTGAAAGAGCACTGAGCTCGGAGACCCTATGCGCTGACGTGATCTCCACTAGGAAGACCATCTTCAGAGTGAGCTCTTTCAGAGGGCATCATGACATTGGCTTAAAGGGCTCCTGACCTAGTGCACGAAGCACTGTATTTAGGTTCCAGGTGGGAAATCTATGTACCTGTGGTGGGTTAAGCAAAGAGGCACCCCTCAAGAACCGTCATATGTGTGGGTGACGGGAGAAAGATTTACCTTTTCTGGCCCCTCTCACCGCAGACAGAGCCGCCACCTGTCTCTTTAGGGTGCTAGTGCTCAAACCCTTTGATAGTCCCTGTTGCAGAAAAGCTAGGACCTCCCTAACCTGTGTTTTCATTGGATCCAACCCCTTATCCCCACACCAACTAGAAAATGTCTGCCATGTTCTATTATAGATCTTATTTGTGGAGAGCTTTCTGGAGGCTAGTAAGGTGGAAACCACCTCCACGTCATAACCCATGGTCTCTAACTGCCGCCTCTCAACCTCCACGCTATGAGCTGTAACATTTCCGGTCTGGGGTGGATGGTCGTCTCCTGTGACAATAGGTCCCATCTGGGAGGGAGGTGCCACGGTTCCCTTATGGAGAGTCTCATGCGATCCTGGAACCATGCCCTTCTCGGCCAGAAGGGCACTATCAAAAACAGATCCGCGTATTGTTCTATCACGCACTGAACCACCCGTGGTATGAGAGATAAGGGAGGAAATGCATAGAGTACAGTTCTTGGCCACTTGAGGTTCAGGGCATCCATCCCCAGTGCCTCTTCCACATGCATTTTGGACACAAACTGTCTTACTTGTCGATTCTGCTTCGATGCCAAGAAATCCACTTCTGCGTTTCTGAACCAATCGTTGATCTGTTGAAAGACCTCCCTGTGCAGCATCCACTCTGCTTGATCTACTGTCTGTCTGCTCAGCCAGTCTGCTAGTACGTTTTCTCAACCGACTACATGGATGGCCTTTAAGGATAGTACGTGTTTCTATGCCCCTAGCATTTTATGTATTTATTTATTTATTTGTTCAAATTTATAGCTCACCCTCCCCACAATGGGCTCAGGGCGGCTTACAAACAGGGCAACATGTGCCAACAGTTAAAACACAAATAGGGCAAAAATGCCAATCATTAATCAATAAAACAAGATAAAACCAACATTTAAAACAACATAAAGTGCTCCAGATGTTTTGAAAGATCTTCATCGCAAGATGGTAACCTGGGGATGGTAGTCCCGATTCCATGGCATCCCGGGAGCTGGGAGCCTGTCATCTGCGTATTGATGACACCCAAGCCCATACCTCCGGGCAATCTGGGCAAGGGGGCGCATATAGATGTTAAACAACATCGGGGACAATACAGCCCCCTGAGGCACCCCACATTCAAGAGGATGTCTCCAGGACTGCTGGTCCCCTATCACCACCCTTTGTCCCCAACCTTGGAGAAAAGAGACAAGCCATTGAAGGGCAAGCCCCTGGATCCCCACGTTGGCCAGGTGGTGAGCCAGCAGTTGGTGGTCAACCGTATCAAACGCGGCTGGCAGATCTAACAACAGCAGTGCCACCACGCCACCTTGATCCAGATGCCTTCGGAGGTTGTCAACAAGAGTGACCAGCGCTGACTCAGTCCCATAACCTGGGTGGAAACCGGACTGGAAAGGATCTAGGATGGAAGCATCATGCAGAAAGTCCTGCAGCTGTAACGCCACCGCCCCTTTCAATAAGTTTGCCCAAATAGGGCAAATTGAACACCGGCCGATAGTCAGCCAATTCGGCTGGGTCCAGAGATGGTTTTTTTAGGAGAGGGCGGACCATCGCTTCATTGAGTGCCCCCGGGAACCGTCCCTCCGAGAGAGATGTGTTAATAGTCTCCATTAGGGGACCTCGCAACCCCTCGTGGCCTGCTTTAATGAGCCAGGAGGCCACGGATCAAGGCTGCATGTGGTTGGGCATACCGATATGAGCAATCTGTCAACTTCCTCCAGGCTGAGTAGGCTGAAACATTCTAAACCCGGCATCGAAGACGTGCAAGGGGCCTCAAGTTCGCTCACTGTTTCAACTGTGGCGGGGAGATCACAGCAGAGCACCAAGACTTTATCTGCAAAATAACTCGCAAATGCCTCACAGTCAATATCAGTAAAATCTGCTCGCTGCCCAAACGGGGTCGGGGTGGAACATTCAAATGGATCTTCAGTTCATAGTGGTCTGACCATGGCACTGCTGCAGCAGTGATTCGGTCCACTGACACCCCAGCAGCAAAGACCAAATCAAGCATGTGACCGGCCTGATGTGTGGGGGCCGATACCAGTTGAGAGAGTCCCAGTGCCGCCATAGACGACACTAGGTCCGTAGCCTGGCTG
The DNA here is from genome assembly GCF_001447785.1 of Gekko japonicus. NCBI lineage: Eukaryota > Metazoa > Chordata > Lepidosauria > Squamata > Gekkonidae > Gekko > Gekko japonicus. The sequence continues at coordinate 173,358 of NW_015165294.1, forward strand.
GAGGCCGCGTCATCGGCATGGATGTTGAAATCACCCAAGACAACTAGTCTAGGGTGCTCCAACGCCCAGCCTGATATGGCCTCCAGCAGGGACAGCAGGCTACTGGCCGGTGCGTTAGGCGGTTGGTACACTAGCCAGATCACCAAACTCTCCTCAGCCTCCAACATCAGACCGACACACTCCATACCCGTGATCTCAGCGGGTGGGAGCGCCCTGAAGGAGTAAGCCTCCAGAAAGAAGATAGCCACTCCTCCCCCCACCCCCTAGTCCATGATTGGTGAAGGACCAAGAATCCTGGTGGGGCCAACTGGGTGAGAGACACGGTCTCCCCGTCCCGCACCCAGGTCTCGGTCATGCACGCCAGGTCAGCCCATTGTTCCAGTATAAAGTCCCGAAGGACTGTGGTCTTATTGTTAATTGACTTGACGTTGCACAACACCAATGATGGAGGGGGGGTTCTCAATCCTGGCCCCATTGCCGACAACCCTTGGGATGGGTCATAGGCTGGAAAGGTGCCAAGCCATCCTACTTCTCTGCACCCTTCCCTTAGTACTCTGCGTAGGCCCACCGCTAAACTTCCCCCACCCCAAGAGCACAGGAATGTGCTGGCCAGGCATTGCTGCCACCGTCAGTTTACGTAGAAACTTCAAACCGCTGATAGTCAGCTAATGCTAACCCTCACGAGCTGGCCACAGCTTACTCCAATGCTAACAACTAATATAACATACACAGCAAACAACTATCTGTTCTGCAACAGAAACCTTAAAGATTGCACTAAAAATCTTCTACAATGTCACCTCAGCAACTACCAGTCCTAATCTCTCACCGTGGTGACATAAACTAGCTACCTTGAAATCAAATTTACATATACAAAATTAGCAGACAAAAATCCTCAATCTAACTCCCTAGCATCAATAGTTATAGTAGTCCCCTTGGGCTCCAGTTCTATGAGAGGTAGCAAAGAGTCCTAACATCCTTTCCAGTAGAACCACTAGGGGCACAACACTCTCCCCGTGTTCTCAAACTGCAGGCTTTGTTCCACATGCGCTCGTTTCTTCCCAGTCTGACCAGTACGAGCTGCACTAAGCCTCGCGGCTCTCGGGTAGGGATGGGGTGGGAAGGTATTACCTTCCCCCACCTCCACTCTGGTCTCTTCTTCATTTTTTCTGTCTCGAGATCTTCGTGCTCTGCAGAGCACAGCCAGCACGTTCTGCTCAGAAGGTAGGGCTGGTAAGACTGGGGAGTCAGAGGACAAGCCCCTCCCCTCTGGGATCAAAGTTTTCTGGCCCTGCCTACAGAAGAGGAGGTGCTTTCCCAGGAGTAAGGAGTCAAGGACTGCCCCACTCTGGACCACCAGAGAATTATTGTGGATGTGTTGTCCAAGTGTCCTGTTGGTTTACCCCATTGAATCTCAGGAGAGGCATGTCCATTTAGGAAGCCAGGAGCAGTTGTCAACTAGATCCTCTCTGAACCCAAACACTGAATACTTTAAATATGCCAGGAGGATCAGTGGCAGATGACTTCCATTGTCATATAACAAAACAGAAACTCTTATCTGATTGTCAACTACAAAGAGGTCTCTGGGACAACACTTCCTCCAGGCTTTCTTAGATGATGCATCCATTCTGGTTCCCTTCAAGTCTGGCTTCCACCCTGGTCATGGGGTGGAGACTGTGCTGGTTGCCCTCACATATGATCTCCAGAGGCACCTGGATCCAGGCGGGTTGGCGCTGCTGTTGGTTTTAGATCTGACAGCAGCATTTGACACGGTTGACTATGACCTGTTGACCCACCACCTTTACGATCTTATGATCAACACCTCCTGGTGATCCCTGGCTCGAGGGACACCTGGAACATGCTCCCACCTGAGATCAGGGCCCTGTGGGACCTATTACAGTTCCACAGGGCCTGTAAAATGGAGCTGTTCCACCAGACTTTTAGGCAGCGGACATTGAACCATTCTGGCCTCCCCTGTTCATGCACCTTTCCCAGTGCCTGCTGACAGATAATATTATTGGCCACTGGAGCACTTATATTCACCTGATATGAGGCATGGGGTTTGATGATACTGTTTATTGTGCCATCAATTGTTTTATTGCTTTTACTGTTTTATTGTTTTACTAAATGTTGTAAGCCCCTGTGTGGGATATAGTGAGGTATAAATTGAGTAAATAAATAAATATTATTAAAGGTCCATTCTGGTAATTTATTTTATGGGTGCTTCTCCTTTCCTGGGTCAGTTTGTCTCTGAGAAGAACCAAACTAGAGGGCTCTCTCTTGGGCTCACATTAGATCAGCAGTTTCCAATCTTGTTAAACCTGCAAACACTATTGGAATTTTGAGGAATGGTGGTGGCTACCATTGGGGCTATCATTGGGGTCATGGCCTATCTCAACATGCTAGGAGAACCCCAACCAAGAGTTGTACCTGCAGAAGTAAAGGCAATGCCCCCTAGACTTTCCTGAAGTACTTCCTGCACTCAAGATGTAGACAAACCCTCGTTTTGTGGGAGAGACATAATTTTGTTGCAGTTTCCAAGGAATGGGGAGGGTTTGCTTCCTTCAAAACCATGAGAGAGTTTTCCAAGCTAAGATAACATGTTTATGGCCAGAGAGCACATACCTGCACAACACCTGCCCAGGATGGGCTGAGTGCTTTATTACCAGTTGGATGGTAGGGAGCAATCCATGCACCCCTTTTTTCTGTCCCTTTCAAGACTCTTCTGGTTTTAGTCTCAAGAACTGAGAAGCAAGGGGATGCCAAGAAACAAGAGGCTGGCACTATGGTGCCCATGGATACCATACTGAGAATCACTGCATTAAATACATAATTTTCTCCCCATACTTGTACAGAGGTCCAGGGCCAGTAGTTGTGCACTGTCTGTATTACCAGGGAAATGACTTTAGCAACAGGTAGTGAACCCTCTCTACCACCAGGAGAGATCTACCCTGCCAACCCTCAAGATGGTCAAGCATGGAGCTATGGAAATGTGGAGGGTCTGGTCAAAACCTTTATTTGCCAGTGTAACTTTATTGACACTTCGCATCACAAGCATTTGTAACAAAAAATGGTTTAAGCAGTATAGTTCTTTGACCATGAGAACCTGTATACATACAACAGCCTGGTTTATTTATCTTCCCCTGTATCCAGAATTTCAGTGGCTGAAATGAAAAGGAACTTTATGTTCAGGCTTAATAAATGGGGATGATCTTAAAGTTTATCACTTCATAAAAGCTCCTGCAAAACTGCTCACCAATTGCATGTCTAATACAGAAGTTATCTAGTAAAAGAAAACTACCAAGTACAAAAGCTTTATGCTGTTAAGTGACATGCATACAATGTTAAAGAACTGAGTAAGTGTTCTGAATATTTAGAGAAAACTATGTTAAATCTAGCTACCTACCTTTTGATGGTAGTTTCCTGTGCTGTTAGTTATACAATTTAGTGCTAAACTGGAAGCTATACTGTTTTTTAAAAGGGATAATTTGCATGGGATTTTGCACACAGTCATGCTATACTTTGCTGCTACTGACAGGAGTCATGCTGATTCATGAAGCAAAGGCTGGGTCTCAACAGCTCTAGGCCTGGTAACAGCCTGGGCAGGGCACAGCAGGGCCAGGAAGCAGAGCACACTATGTTCCAGTGGTTGGGCAGATCTAGGGTACCTGCTGGCTGTGATTAGGGCTAGTGGTGTGATCATGCATCATCATCAGTGGATGCTGCTATGTCACTCAGCCAATTATCTTTTTAACCAGTAGGCAGGGCAGTGAGAGCGGGGGGGGGGAGACAGAAGAGGGAGGAGAAGGAACAGGGTGGATAGAGGAAAAGAGAGGTTTTGAAGAAGGAGAAAAGGCTGAAGAAGAAGAAAGGCAGAGGAATATGGAAGAAGACATATAATGGAACATAGTGGGCTTGGCTCCCCTGACTCAAGCAACATACTGACATTTGGGGTTTATACTGTGAGCTGATGCCAAACACAGGCAAAAAGTGGGAAGGGGGTGATTGGAAGTGGTAGTTCAAATAGTTCAAATTCACAATTTTGCTTTGGTCCATAAGCTACTGGGGTCACTGAATGGATGTAATGAGAAAGCATAGGAGACAATTCACTTCATAATCATGCTGTATATTCATTGCCAGAGACTGGACCAATTCTAGCTGCTGCCTTCCCAGATCCCCAGAAGCCTTACGTACGCAAAGGATTCTGGGTTTGGTGGAAATTGTTCATAATAACAAGAGATGTTCCACATGTCCACCTGATTCTACCCTTTCTCTTCCTAAATGGCATGCCTGGACAACAATAGCAATAATTATGCCATTCATGCCATCATTCCACATTGTTACAATTATTCTGTTCTTACAACAAATGCAATAATATCTACATTCCTATACCTGTCCACCATCAGAACACATTCTATCATGCTAATCATATGCAATGTGGCTTCAGGTGTAAGTATGCCGACCCCCTTTCAGGAGGGGTTGTTTCCACCAGCAAAGGACCCCATAGGGGTACCCCAGGAGTCCATATACCAGGCAGCTTGACATGTGGACACAAAAATGGAAGCCAAGACTGGTAGGCCTCATAATCATGCCCAGGACATGACCCCGGAAAGCACATGAGACCTTGCTCTGTCAGCTGCAATTTCCCCCTTCACCCTGCTGACATCTGCATACTCAAGACAATGGATTTGCCTTGCCTCAGAGTAACTGCTCTTAATCTCAATCACTAATCTTACCAATCTGATCTCATCTTCCCTTCTCATATTTCCTTGATAATGAAAACTCCTGACTTTTACTCCTTTCCCACAACCCAAGACCAGGTGGCTCATCAAACAGTATTGTTTCTGTTTTGATTATTTTAAATTAGCAACCCATTAGTCCTCCTACCCCCAGAGAACTAATCAGGAACCCAGCCCAGCTTGTACTTTGCATCTAGAAGGGAATCTCCAGTCCCCTCTGTCCACTCCTGGGAATTCTATACAAAGTTCCCAAACCACATCAGTTTATCCCTGATTAATCCCATCAATTCTTTGTTCTGAGGGATCCCTCACATTAGCAACCCCTCAGGACACGTTTTTGGGTATAACTAGCCCAGCGCAACTCCATTATATTTTTCATGTTATCTCAGGCGCCTATTAACATGCACCCCCAGTATATTGGGCCCTTCCTCTCAGTGAAGTGCTGGTCATTTTGCCATTTCTCCTTCTTCATGAACGTCTCCAGGAAAGGTAGCTGTTGTCTCAACCCCTACTATTATCCCACTCCTCTCTCTTGATTTCCATAGATCTTGTATGTGTGTATGTTCCATGTGTGCTGCTTGTGTGTTATATTCCCTGAGTACCCTTTAATAAAACATTTTCTATTTTACCCTTGGACTGGTTATTAAGAACTCTCATAAAGGGGAAAATCCCCATAGACATAGGTAGGATGATCCCTGCTATTACCCCACCTCTCGCTGATGCTTACCATTTAGCTAATTTTCTCCCAGAAACTAAAGTCAGCTATACAGCTTCTTAAATCAAAGCTGGTGGGGGTAACACAGGAATCTCATAACACTGGCTGGGTATTTTTCAGACATTATTTGTGATAAATGGAATGGATATCTCTTTCCCCCCTTTATGCCATTCTGTGAATTAAATTTTTTTTAAAAAAAAAAATCTTTGAAGAAGGTCTCTCTTCTCTCCCTCTGTAGAAGTCAAGTACAGGGATGCGCACAGTGATTTTTTTAAAAATAGGGATGTAGTGCAAGAAGAGTAGCTAAAGCAATGCTCCACTGCTTTGTACATCTTTGGTTTACTTTGACTTCCTCTTTACTTCTTTAGAGACTGTGCAGATGATTTGCTCTGCATTCAAATACACCATCTGGCATCTTTTCTTTTTTTAAGGGATGTTTGTCTCCCCCCTCCCCCTTACAGCCAGCCTATCCTTTTCTATACCCATTGGTTATGTGTTCATGATTTTCAAAATAAAAAAATAAAAGAATAACAAGACTGAGCCCTTACTTGGGAGTTCAGTGGTGGCAGTTCTAAATATGAATAATTTTATCTGTTTTATCCCTGTCAATTGTATATGTTTTTATACTACTGTAGCTCAGCCAATGACCTTTCAAAGAGTGGAAAGATGGACTGCTGGTAAATGTTTTAAATAAATTGCATAAATTTGGATGCTCAGTAGTTGCTTGGCATAATTTAGCACAGCTTGTTCTGTGAATAATTTCCAAGGAAGCATTTGTCCCTAAAAGAGCTAAAGTAGCCCCATTGAAGTCAATGGCTAATATGTTTTAAGTGACAAGTGCAGCTGATTAACTGCTGTGCAAGTCACAGTGATAGGCTTTGTTCAGCTCCCTTGGAAGGATTTTACAGGTAGAGGATAATTTTGTCTGGAATGGTCTTTGGGTTTTTTCATCAGCCCCAGAAACCTGATTAATCCCACATGCAGAATCAGGATTGTTGGATTTTATTAAACCTCCAGTGGCGAGCTTTCTTATTTATTAGAGAGAAGAAGGTTCTGAAACCAAACAAACACAATGCCCGGCATGCAATACCTGCAAAATCAACATCCTTCATACATAGAGGAAGAGACGTCTGCAGTGAGGCTGGTGGTCATGTTACAGAGGCTAATAGACAACCTGTTTGACAGTTCTTATCCTGCTTAAATGTAATACATTTTTAAAATCCAGCTGGTATGAAAAAGGCTATGAAATCTTTTATGTGCAAGACAGGGTTTTTTAAAACTGCTTTTATATCCTTCTGTTCTTTTGCAAAATGTAGCCAACAAACAAATACTAAAATTATAAAATGAGTAGAAGTGAAGCAAGGGAAAGGACTTTGCCAATCCCTTCTTCCATAGAGCATTTGGCTGCTGTTGGAAGCTGAATGGTCGTTGGGCAATTAGAGCCAATGGAAGCACCCTTGCTCTGTTTTCCTCTCCTTCTTCTGAGCTACACAACAGCCAGCTACTGATGAAGTCCAAGAGGGAAGAGGACAGATTATAGTGGGCCAGTTTGGTTGAGGGGAAGAACCTCTCTTCTGCTGAGCATAAAATGAAAGAATTCAGCAATCCCAGCAATAATGGATGATGAATGGAGCTCCAGGAGTACTTGACAAGCCAGTGATATTCGAACTGTGTCCTGCGAAACTCTTGAGTTCCTTGGGAGCTTATCATAGAATCCTTGATAAAAAGATTAGTAGCAAGAAAAAATTTCCAGAAAAATAGGTATCCCATTATTAGTGATTTCCTGCAGTGCACTGCTGCAGGGGCCACTTGATGTGGTATACTCTTAGTCTGAGCAGTAGAGGAGCTCAACTGGCCTGGCTAACATTGCACATGAACTGCACACCTAGAACACTTCAGAAGTCTCTGTAATGCCAGAGGGATTCTGTGGCAGATGCCCAGGACTTCCTCAGCCAGAAGTCATTCTGGACAAGGGAGGGTTTCCTGTGGGAAGAGAATTTGCAAAAGGCTCTCTTAGGAGAATCCTCAGGGTTTTTTGCATTACCTCATTTGAAGCAGCCCACATCATAATACCACAGCTCAAACAAACAAGAACACAACTTGTGTGCAGTTGTCACAGCTTTATGGTTCATTTATGGTTGAACGTGTATTTTTCTCACAGTATAATAGGTTTTTGAGGCTATGTGTCAGACAGGAGTAACTTGCCAGGACATTCTGTGGTGGGCTAGCAGTTACCGTGTGTTCATTCCATTCCATTCCCTTTCCTGCCCTGCCCTGCCCTGCCACAATGGCTGCTGAGGATTGCAGCATGACTTACTGCTGCTGCCACCAGTGTTGAGCTAGAAGAGCTCAAGTAATGGTGTGTAAGCAAGGGCTTGGTGAAAATGTTCTGCCTATTTAATGGAGGCAAATAACATCTCTTTTAAGCCTCTATTAGAGCCACATGACATTTTTGTTTACTAAAGTTATGCCCTTCCTTTCTACCCAGTGAGGTTCCCAAAGCAGCTTACATTGCTCTCCTCTCCTCCATTTAATCCTCACAGTCACTGAAAGTTGCTGTTAGGCTGTTCCCAACTACTAGTTGCTGTTATTGTTAGCTGTATTTGCCATTACAGTGCTTGACTGTCCCAAGGTCACCCAACAAGCTTCCATAGCAGTGTGGGGATTTAAACCTGGGTCTCTCAGATCCTAGGCCAGCACTCTATGGATGGGCATGAATCGGCTCATGAACTAAAGTTTGTGGTTCACAAAGTGATGTTTGTGAACTGAAAGAGCTGCCACAAACTTCCATGAATTTTGATGCAGTTTGTGGCAGTTCATGGTGAAGAGCAGAAAACAGGGGCTTAATTAAAACTCTGCTTTCTGCTCTTCACACAAAAAACCCAGTTGTTTGGTTTAAATGGCTCAGTATCAGTTCATGAGCCATTTGAAATTAAATGTTACTTGCTTGTGAGCCATTTAAAGTTTAAACCCTTGCTCCCTGCGAAAAGCAGTGGGGAGCAGAAAGCTGGGGTTTAAATGGCTCTGCGCCATTTAACCTCCTGCTTTTTGCTTGCTGCCATAAGCCATGGTGAGGAGAAAGCTGGGGGCAACATGGCTCAGAGCCATATAAAACCCAGCATTCTGCTCCCTGCTGCTTTTCATGGAAAGCAGAAAGCAGGAGTTTAAACTTAAATGGCTCAAGAACCAACACAAACTGATTTGGTTCGCAAACTGGCCTATCAGTCTATGAGTCAGTTTGTGGTTCAGCCACGAACCATAAGCCAAACTGCAAAAATGCAGTTTGTGCCCATCCCTAACTATAACCACTATACCACACTGCATTTCCCCCTAGTTGTTGCCCATATTACTGACCAACTTGCTCAATAAGGGGTTCAGCCCCCTTTTTTTGGATGAGGTTTAGTCATTCCACTTGTTAGTATTTTATTTTATGAAATGGGCTACCTATTTCAGAAATAGAATACAAGCTACCAATAAACATATGAAGATGCTCCTTAGTTCTGGAGATTTTTAGTGGACATTGGATGAGTTGTACATTAATAATCACATCTCAGACAATGGCATAAAGTGCACAAAACTATTAAGATGTTCATAAAGCAATCTGCATTTTTCAAGGAAATAAATGCCAAGCAGATTCCTAACTAAATCTTATTGTTTTCTTTTTTCCCCACCTGAAAAATAACATCTTTCTTTTACCCTTCTAACCATAAATGATTGATGAAAAAAATGCATGACATGCGTATCAGGGAAATGCTCGCTGACATATTTGCACAGGAAATGTGTTGCATGTTGACAGTTTTTTGTTAGAAAACTGACAGTTTTGGTACAAGCTGTTCTTTCACTGACTATAGGGAATAGATAACAAAGGAGAAAGAATAAACTATACGATGCACACTTAAAATGGACCTGTCAGCATACAAGGTGGTTAGTTACGTGAGAGACCAAAACCTCAGGCTTTGGAAAATGAAAATTTCCCCTATATAATGGGCAGAGAAGGACATGAACAGCAACACCATTATCCATACTCATGCCTTTGAATTCATGCTCAACTGTAAAAATATTTTTACATTATAAGAGCTATCTTTCTGTGTATCAGTTAATACAGCAGAAGGTGCCAGAAGATATGCATTTCCCCCCTGTGACTTCAACTTTATGACCCCAGCTGGGTGATATGAACATACCTGCTTCCCAATGCAAAACTGCATCCGGTCTGCTCCACTGCTGACACTGACAGCATTTGAAGTAGCATTCTACACTCACCACAAAGAGGCATATCTTACTTCCACAGAGAAAAGTTTTCTTAAACATCTGATTAATAATGGAACTCTTCACATGGTGTCTCTGTCTTCTTTACATGGGTGCCCCTCTCTAGCAAAATGTGCATTTAATTATATATTTCTTTATCCCTACATTATGTTGTCGAAGGCTTTCACAGCCAGAGTTCATTAGTTGTTGTAGATTTTCCAGGGTATATGGCCGTGGTCTTGGAAAATCTACAACAACTAATATCTCTACATTGTTACATTATTTTTTCTGCTTAACAACTGTGCCACACTTCTGCATTGTGAAGACTCTGCTTGAAGTAGGTTCTGTCATGCTGCTTTTGTAATATTGTTCTGTTCACAAATGTCCTCTTTTCAGTTATCACAAGAGAAGGATATACCATTTCCTTCAGTGCCACAGACCACATATAAGTGTATTTCCTTTGAGATTACATTACCAAATTTCATTGTTCACGGATGCTGTGCTATACTACATTTCACCAGATGGTGCAACATGAAAATTCCTAATTAGTAATGAAAGATCAAGCTTTGCTGGCAGATGAGCAGTGATGGATAAGGGGAAATCTCAGTACTTTTGCATATTTGGTACATGCGCTCATATCCCATGTGTCAATGGTATACAGAACCTTAGTATGCTAGTGTTACTCTTTTGCTAATATTAATAAAATAATTTTATTTTTGTAACTAGATACAGGTATTTCAATGCTACCCACTTTGATAAAGGTATACATGAAACAAGATGTAATATGCATATTTTGTTGGTGTTGATGGCATTTGAATTGCTTCTATTAAACTGAATACTGAAAAGAGAATTTACAAGTTGGTGAAGAACCCCCTTTTTTGGCACTATACATCATGGTTGTTGTTTGCTTCCTTTCAACTTCCATCCTGTGATCTCTCTCTTTGGTTTGCGTCATCCTGTTGAGAGTCATGGCTCAGAATATGGCAAAAATGGCCTTCAGTGAAGAAGGAAAACAAGGAATTCTGGCAGATTTGCCCGAGGCTTTGGAGGATACCACTGTGGAAAATATCAATTGGGGACAATTGTTGTTTGCACGTAAGAAATCAGCTAGGCTTTTTTTTTACATGCTTCCTTTTTTCAACATATTGCAAAACCAGTAAAATTTCCACTGGTTTGAGGATTAACAAGCCTCTGGCTATGTTCTAAGATGATGAGGAATTTAAAACTACTTGGGCATCAATTTTGAACAAATGTTCCAAGGACCTAATGCTCCTTATTATTTGTAAGTCTAAAGCTGTTGTACAAGAATTAAAAATAGAGATAGAGGAAATTGATAGAGCTCTTAAAGAGAAACATACTCAAGAGAACTATGAAATCAATATTAAGGAAATAGAAAACAAGGTTAGGGAATTTGAATGTAGCACTAAAGAAACAAAGAGTAAAAAAATAATAAAGATTATGATACAGGTAACATTTATAGTTAGTGGACTAATAATTCATGGACTAAAAAAGTCTTGTGGGCAGATCCCATTAATTCATACTCAGACTTAGAAACTTCTGGGGAGGACACTGATATGTCAGGAGAAGGTTCCTCTTATAACACCAGATCCAAATTGAATGACAGGGAGGGACCTAGTAGAAACCAGCAGCATTTTTTAGCCAAAAGGACCTCAAAGAGAGGGAGGAGGAGGAAAATGTAGTAATAAACCTGTCAAGTCTCTCATTAACAGAAACTGAAGTAAAAGTCTTATCTAGAGGGTTAAATTTTGTACTTATTCCTAAGTATGACTCTTTTCAAACCAGAATAGACATTTATAAATTAATTCAGGTAATAAAACTTAGAAAACTGTTTGGTGACTCTGATAACGATTCTGACAGGTCACTCTGGCACTCAAAATCCACCTTTGTACTGAATGTATATGATCACAATATTATGACATTTGAACAATTGTTATTAAAAGAGGTGGAAAAATTAGAAAAGCAACAGAAGCGTCCGTGGAATAGTTTACCCCAACAGGAGTCTAAGGCCATACAACATTTGAAAAATGATGAGAACATAATCATAAAGCCTGCTGATAAAGGGGGAGGCATTGTAATTTTACACAAAATAGATTACATTAATGAAGTACAGAGACAATTGATGGATGCCAACTATTATGTTAAGATTGATAGAGATCATACAGAACAAATAGCAAGGATCATCAAAGTAACAATAGTAGAAGCAGAAATGTTAGGCTACATAAATAATGATGCAAAAAAATTCTACTTAATTTAACACCACGTGTTCTAGTGTTTTATGTACTTCCTAAGATACATAAGCAGGATCGACCCCCTTAGGGTAAACTAATAGTCTCGGGCTCTTAACTCTTTCTTAGAACCTCTTGCTAAGTTTCTGGATTATTTTCTGATTCAGTTAGTTAAATAAAGTCCCACTTTTATTAAGGATACTACACACTTTATTAATATGGTGGAGGGGCTTCAAGTCAAGTCAGAGACCGTTCTTTTAACTATGGATGTAGTCTCCCTTTATACTAGCATTCCTCCAGGAGAGGCACGTCTGGTTTGTGAAGAGGTTTTGGATAGAAGAACTGCCTTAACTCCACCCACACATTTTTTGCTAGATCTTGCTAATTTGTACATGTCCAAACTGGAAGCAGAACTAATTTTAAGTCTGGAAAAGAACCCCTATTTTGAGCAGGTTATTATGATACGGAGATACATTGATGATTATTTCCTTTTATGTAATTCTGTGGTTGGATGAACTCAATTGATGTGAATATAGTATTCACTTGGCAGCATAGTTTGAGAGAAATTTTCTGGATACTATGGTATATAAAACCCAGAACAACAGGCTGGCAGTGAAGACCTATTTAAAAAAGCCACTGACAAAAATACTTATCTTCATTTTGATTCTTATCACCCTGCACATTTACGTCACAATGTACCTTATGGCCAGTTTCTGAGAATAAAGTGTAACTGCACATGGCAGAAGGATTATGTACGTGAAAGTAGGGAATTCGTTTGGAATTTTACCACTAGAGGGTAGCCTATGAACATAATTGAAAAAGCAGAAGTGAGAGCCAAGGTAGTTTCTAGAAGTAGTTTGTTGACTAACAAACTGAAAGCAAAAAATGAGAGTATTAATTGGGCTTTGCAATATACATCCTTGGCTATGCCCATTAAAAGGACTGTACAAAGGTTATGGAATTTGGTGGAAGATATTCCAGGGTGTGGCAATTCTCCTATAGTGGGCTTTAGAAAAACTAAAAGCATAAGGGATTTATTGGTGTGTTCCGACTTTAGGAGATATGCAGATAACAGGGCACTTCCCCACGGACACCATAAATACTTGCATTGTAAAATTTGTAATTTGGCAATAGAGGGGGAATGTGATTAATCTGCCAGGTCCACACCAGATAAAACTTTCCAGTTTTTCAACATGTTCAACTGCAAATGTAATATATTTAATGTTATGTTCTTGTGAATTAATTTACATTGTGCAGACATCAAGACCTATCAAGGTTTGTATCCTTGAACATATTTCATGCATTAAAAATAATATTTCTGATGCAGCTCTAACTGAACATTTCAATCAAAAGCAACATAAATGTGACGATTTTAGGTATACTGTGCTCTTTGTGGTGGATAAAACTGTTAACGTGCGGCAAGTTCTCCTGCAGGATGAGGCCAGATGGATTCATAGGCTTAATTCTCTTATACCTAATGGGTTAAATGCTGAATTGGACCTTAGCTGTTTTTTGTAAGGTTTTTTGCTTAGTTAATTTCTCCGCAGCATAATGTTTTCTTTGGTGAAAAATTATGTTGGTTTTCTATTGGTATTACCTCCTTTTGATAAGTCTGTTTTGAAAATGGGTGTAAAGCAATGGTTTTCTTGTGTGTAAAATTATGGTGGTTTTTCATATGGTTTTCTTCTCCCCTTAATTATTTTGTCCCTGATAAAATGGTTTTTTCTTGTTAATGGCTTGACTGTCGGGCTGGCAGCAATTACTGAGGTTTTTTAAATGGTAAAAGCTTGTAAAACCTTACAGGGTTGTTCTCTTCCTCAGGGCATTTTGCCTTTGCATATGGGTTTTGTCCCTTTAAGATACAGGTCTCACATACAGCCAGCTGGCAGCAGTTACAGGCTTTAGAGATGTAAAAGTCAGTAGGAAGAGTGGAATTTACATCACACTAATGGATTTGATGAATGTGACTATGAGATATGACTAGAGTGTTTGCCAAATGGATTAACATTTTAAGTATATTATGTTATAGCCAGTTGTACATACAGTCTTATGTTATTCTTTTGCTAATATTAATAATAGAATTTTATTTTTGTAACTAGATATAGGTATTTCAGACCAGATGGCCTGGCGTGATCTGGTCCATGAGGTCGCGAAGAGTTGGACTCGACTGAACAACAACAACATAGGTATTTCAACACTACCCACTTTGATAAAGGTATACACGAAACGAGATGTAATATGCATGGTTCGTTGGTGTTGATGGCGTTTGAATTGCTTCCAGTAAACCGAATACTGAATTTTTTTTTTACAAGTTGGTGAGGAACCATTTTTTTGGCACCATACATCACGGTTGTTTGCTTCCTTTCAACTTCCATCCCGTGATCTCTCTCTTTGGTTTGCGACATTCAGGTGAGGGCTGGAGATCTCCTGGAATTACAACTGATCTTCAGATAACAGGGATCAGTTCCCCCAGAGAAAATAGCTGCTTTGAAGGGTGGAGTTTATGATATTACATCCTGCTGAGGTCACTTCCAAGCTCAAACCTCATCCTCCCAAGGCTCCACCCCCAAATCTCCAGGAATTTCCCAACATGGAGCTGGAAGCCCTAAGAGGAACTGAACTTTGTATTTGGGCAATCCATTGTGCTTCCTGGAGAGAGGCTGCTGCCACAGATGCTGGGGGGGGGGGGGGGGTGGGAGGGGGGGCCGCCGCCCGGGGGGGGCGGGAGAGGGAGGCGGGGTGTGTGTCTGGGGAGTGACAGCCATGGAGGTGAAAGAGAGAGAGAGAAAAGGGGTGTTGGGATGGAGACAGAGTCTGAGAAAAGTAGGGGGAAAGAAGCAGAGATGGGGAAATGGGATAGCCGCTCCCGCAAATTTCTTGCAGGTCCCCACTTGTTTATTCTTTATTTACTTCATTTAGACCCCACCCTTCTCTACACTGGGGACCAGAGCAGCTTACATTATGCTCTTTTCCTTTTATCCATAGAACAACCCTGTGAGGCAGGTTAGGCTGAAAGTATGTGACTGGTCCAAAATCACCTCTTTATAAAAGCAAATGTCCGTTTTGGCCCTAAGACCCCTGGAAGTGCCAGGGATTGGACCCAGGGCCTTTTGGCATGTAAAGCATGCACAATGCCACTGGAACTCAGCCCCTCCCCTTGCCACTCCTTGTTCTAGATCCTCAGTCAGATCTAATTGCCATTACTGTAATACTGTAACAAGTAAATCTATCAATGTATTAAATAGCTAAAAGCAAAGCTGTTAGGAAACTAGGAGGTGGTAGCTCCAATTTTCTAAAGAGAAATTTATTCAAGAGTTAGTGTTATAACTAGATGTGATACCTTTTTTCTCTTCACCTCCTGCATTGTGGCATCAGTACTGCATTCAGCTTAGGAGAAAAACCCAGTATGTGCCTATCTAAAACCACATCTATCCTGGGTCTCCAACAGTTTTGAATGTTTGTTTTCAAGATGCAAACAGGGTAGCACTATTTTTAGTAAATCAGATGCATACCGCATGGGAGGTGGACATTAATTTTAGATGCAAGTGCTTTTACCCAAGAATCCCTTGTTGCATAAAGGCTTGAATCAAAACTACAATATATTCAAATTCAATCTAGGATGCTTTATGGCATAAGTGTTTGTTTCTTTACTGACAACTCTTCTCAATTTAAAAGATATTGAAAGCTATTATTAAATTTGCGCACAGCATACGTTATATGTTAGAATTAAAAACAAATGAAAAAGTTTATTCCAGATTTTTTTTAAACCATGACTCTGTCTAAGGGTCTGTTCCTCTTAAAAGCTGCATATAGATTCTAATTTGGGGGGGGGGCATAGGACCAAAGTTTCTGCTTTAAGTTGTATATATACATAGAACAATTGGTTTAACCTGTTTTATAGTTTTATATAAAATTTCCCCCTGAAAATGAAGCAATAGATTTCTATCATGTTCCTACTTTTTCCAGACCAATCCTTGCTTCTCAGTGAAAAATGAGGGATGATATGCCAGCATTTTGTTGTCTGCTCACCAATAACTCAATATTACAACCAACTTGGAAAAAATAAGCCAATTCTGCCTTCAACACCTTACTGAAACTTGTATTCTCAAGAGGAGAAAGCCACCTTAAGAAAAATAGTTGTTTTAGATTTTTCCATAGTACTTTTGACTTCAGCATCTAAACTGAACAAGTACCATTTTGTCTTAGTTCAAATGTTCTTTGGTGTTCAAATGTCATGCACAAATGCATAAGTCCAAACCTGAGTTATTCTCATGCGTATATGCTCCCCTTCACTCCTCTTGCTAAGACCGATAACTTTTTGGTTTGAGAAATCTTCACACTGACCTTAGTTTGGGCTGCAATCATATGCACAATTAGACCCAACATAGGTGCGAAGGCCAGGCGGATTTAAAGGGTTAAATCAGACAACATCTGGGAAGTGCCTCACAGCTGTCGGCAACCCGTTCTGCTCTGCCGCAGAAGTGGAGTTAAAAGACACCAGGGAAAATCCGGTAGTTAATGGGTTGCGACAGGCCACGGATGGTCTTTCTCATGTCTGATCACTCCAGTGCGCTCTCATGGCATCAGGATGGTCTGATCAGGCCATCCTGACTCCATGGCGTTGTTTCCCCCCCCCCCTTCGCAGTATGTGCATCATCGCAAACTCCATAGAGAGCCCTTGGTGCAGAGGTATGATTAATCTATCCCTCGGTTAAGCGCATCAGGAAAAAAGGCACAAAACCCCCACAACTCACCCGCAGTTGCATCTGATTACACATTGATGGACTGCGCCTGCAGCTTTAAAGGGAGGTGTGATCGTGCAACTGCGGGTCAAATTCCTCCGGAGGAAATAGCCTAGCTTCCCCCCTGTTTTTTCTGGCATGTGTGTCCACAACTTTGGCGTGACACCTGCATATGCACACGTTGACAAAGTGGAGTTTGTTTCTTTGTGAAGAATTTGATTAACTTTCATATTCTCAAAGGGAGAATATGCCCCGTTTCTTTTTTACTATCTCCAAGCTGAAAACTGATTTTGTACACACCGATTCTGTATCTAAATTAATCCAATTTACAGTTACCCTAAGCAGAGTTACATCCTTCTAACCCTATTGACTTCTACAGCATCAAGCTCATGAAGAGTCCTAGAGAATACAAAAGCATGCCCACTGTTTTGTAATGCACAGTTTTATGGCATTCTGGTTGATCCTAATAGAAAGTAAAACACATGTCTTGTTTCTGAATTGTGGACCAACATGGCTATTTGCAACCTCAACCAATATATTTACCCACTGTGGGTCTCAGCATATGAGATGGACCTATTTTGGGAGGACTGAGACATTGCTAGGAGAGACACACTCCTTCCAACCAACTTTTTATATGTATTGATTAGGAGGGACAGGCAGGACACAAATGCAACATGGATAGAGCTGAAAACTCCAGGTTGGGAAATTCCTGTAGATTTCGGTGTGGAGCTAGGGTAGGATGGGATTTGGGCAGTGAGGTGGCACCCTGAATTATACTAGGTTCAAACACCCCCCTCACAAGCCGAAGTCAATAAGCAAAGTTCGCACACGCGGGGGAAAGAGAGCGGGCAAAAGCAAAAGCCGTTGGTTCCAGCTAAAAGCCGACAGCAGCTGGAGCATCCCAAGGTCAAGATAGTAGATATTAGCCAGACAGTGAAACTCTGTGCATAGCAGGGAAAGAAAGGTGGTTTCCCCCGTCCACACATTCCAACAACATGGCAGTGTTAACTGACAGGTGAAAGCCATAGACTCCATCTTCCAAAGCAGCCATTTTCTTCAGGAGAACTGATCTCTGTAGTCTGGAAATTGGTAACCCTAATTTCTGAGCAGCCCACTTTTCTAAATTCTTGTGTTGATTAACATGGTTGGTTTTTCTATGGGCTTTCCTTGTTTGAGGTTTTCTCTCTTGGGGTTCTGAGATGTCCCTGTATCTCCCTGTACCTTCACTTGCAATATGATCAGACTCTCCTTAATGGGCAAGAATGAATACTAGTGGAAAAGCCAAGCTCTTTCTCCTATTTTATCTTGGATTTGCCATGTATAGATGTTTTTAAACTGAAAAGAAGCTGGGATAATTTGTTAGTTTATTAATGTATTAAATTTATAATATTAATTGAATGACTTTAACTCTATCAGTTGAATAAATAGGCATCTATTTTCATGTGAGAAAAAAAACAATGGTTCTAAAAAAAGCTTACTTGCTTTGTTTCCAGATTATGCATGCATGTGCTGCATTAGGCATAATCCCAGAAGCATTTTCCCTTCCCTGCAATAAAGGAGAGAATGCATCTTTTAAGATGGTACCGTCTATCTGCGCTTTTCATAAACATTTTTATTACAAGAATATGTTTTAAACAATCCACTGCCAAATTAACTTTAAAGTAATGCTTTGAATGAATTAGTTTAAAATATAAAGCAACTAAAGTTGCTTGCTGAATGTATAGATTCATTTGAAAATATCTTTATCATGCAGATAGGTATATGAATTACCCCACCTGTCAAAATCTCCCTTCCTCCTGAAAGCTAGCATGTCAGAGTGAAGGCTTTCATGTTACGGGATGAGCCTATGTTTGCATTTCTGTATAGTGGTGATGCTGTTTGTGTGTGTCTATGCATTGTATTCAGGGATTGCTGTTTGGTTGTGTTGCTTTGTTCAGCATCCCAGGCTTGCCTAGAAATAGGCTGGCCTGGAGCTGCTGTTGCACATACGGACCATGTGCTTCCCTGGAGAAGATATCCCGTCATACATCGGGATGGAGAAGACACCGCGCCATTGCACCCATGCTGAGAGCTATGGAAAATCCCCAGTGAACCCCGGCATTTCTGGAGTGAGAAAGAGCACGTAACCCTACTCCCCTAATCCGGCTTTGGATCTAAAGACAATAAGTTTTATGGCTTTGAAGCAGGCACCAGATCTGCAAATCAAGAGGTGTCCATGGGAACGAAGATTCACACCTTACCACCAGGCCCTCTTTGAAGTAGGACAAGAAATCTGCATTTCCTCCCCTTGCCCCCTTGCCAACGTCACCCCCTCGTCACCCCCTTTCAGCCAGTTGGGGTAGTTTAGAGGACGGGTTTGGTAGTTTAGGGCTAATAGAGCCAGCCCCAAATAGGAGCTGATATAAGGAGAAACTTTTCTTTGTTTCCCTGGTTAACCCACCTTCCCCATAGCGTGCACTAGAGTGCTTCAAAGTGACTCTCTACCTAAGTTCCCCGGAGTCGCGACCAGGGAACGCACACGTGGCTTTGGCTGGCCCAGCCTGTGTGTCTTCAGAGTTCACAAGTTGCTGCTTTAGCTGCCCATCCATCCAAGGAGGAGATTCCTTCTCGAAGCTTGGACCTCAGATAAGTACAGCCGTACCCCATTGTGTCATCCCCTTATTTGATGCTGATGTTATTTTCTATGCTTTTGTTATTTTCATGCGTTTATTGTTTTTCTATGCTGTAATTGTTCTGATGTACTATTGCAACTAAGGAGCTTGTGTGAGTCTGTGTATGTATCCGATTTTGTATGCCTGAAGAAACTACTCTAGTAAAGACAACATTGATTTAACCTTAGTGTGTTGCCTGACTCCCTGATAGCGAGCGTTCTTCCCCCTTCCACATCCGACCTCTGTATAAATTGGTTCAGAACTTACGCCATCCCCCTTTTCCCTTGGTAGATAACTTGGGATTGGGTCTCCAGGAATTTCCTGGAGGAGTTGGGATAACATTCATCATAGCCTTCTCCCCAAAATGTTTTGTTGTTGTTCCTGTGCAGGTAGAATTTTGAATGTGTTTATGGGAGTGTATGTGTGGGTTCACATATGATGCAATTCCAAGATCTGCAATCTGAACATGTGGTTTTTCTGTATGTATGGATCAGCAAAGCTTCATTTTGCTCCAACTCATCTAGATCTTTGCCCAGTGTGACTTTCTTCTGCAGTTTCTTCTGCAATCTATATTATTTATCAATCACTACTATTTTTTTTTCCTGTGGAGTGTCCCTGTCTCTTTAGATAATGTCTGGAGAAATTGGCCCCTAACATAGCTGATGCTGCTCTCTTGGCACATTCAAAATGAAGACCAATGTTTTAAACTTAGTCAGAAGTGTCAGAGAGTCCTTAGTCAGGTCACACCACACAGAGCTTCATAAGAAGATAACTGTTTATTAGGAGTTCCAGTACTAAAGAACACGTGTACAGCTTGTGCCAGGAATAGCCTTCAGTATAAGGACTTCAGACTTATAGAAAAATCAAACGTCCCCCTGTGAGAGCAAGCGAATGGTTATAGTTCTTGTGCATGGGCAAAAGCAAGCAGGCAAGCGGGCAAAGAGCAAAAGCTGTTGACTTTACCAGCAGAGTTAATTGCAGCTGGAAACAGCAAGGTCAAGCATGAGGGGAAGAGCTGAGAACATGGAGGAGGGCACCCCTCCACATTCTAGATCTATGACAGGGCTACCTGACATCTTGCCCCTCCCAACAACCCCTCCCACATTTCTCGGGAAAGTGCCGGTGGAAGCGTTTGATGAGATGGGGGTGCGGGAGCAGTGCATGAAGCAAGGTCTTTGCCTCTGGTGTGGAGAGGGGGGCCACTTTGCTGCTTCCTGCCTGAAGAGCAGGGGGTCTGCCCCAGAAGGAAAAGCCCCAGAGAAAAAATGCCAGGATACCCCTGCTCATAAGAGCACAGCCAAGCCGAAGTTCCAACATGCCCTCCAGGTCAACATCCTGGAGGGGGATTCGGAACCCAGCAGCGAAGACAAGGATGGGCCAGTGGGAAAAGGCCAGGACCTGCTGTGAGTGGCGCGGAGCAGCAGGTCCCAACTCAAGTGGCACTAAAGACGGTGAGCAGCTACCCCCCCTCTTCTTAGTGACTGTGACTGTAATGAACCCAGAACTGGGGACCCGCGTATGGGTGTGGGCTTTAATAGACTCAGGGTGTGCCAGGGATCTGGTTATGGGGCTAGGGGCCCAGGTGGTTAAGCTCTCCGAACCCATTATATTCACCCAGATGGATGGCTTAGCCATGAAGGAGCCGTGTAAGTTTGAGACAGTCCCGCTGCAGATGGGGGCGGGGGATCACTGAGAGCACTGGCCTTTCATCATCACCCCTGCCTCCCCGCTAGTGTTGGGGAGCCCATGGCTACATGACCACAACCAGTACACTGTCTGGGATGAAGGGAAGGTGCGGTTCATTGCCCCGAAATGTCAGGCACACTCCTGGGAGGAGCTGTGGCCAGGCGCTTCTGGAGGAGCCTCTGCGAGCCTGCCTGGCGCAAGAGGAGCTTTCCTCCATCCCTCCCAAGTACAGAGATTTGGCCAAAGTGTTAGAGGAGGAGGAAGCTGATGAGTTCCACCCACACACACCGTATCTCTGACTGTGCCATTGAAATACTCCCAGGGCAGAAATTACCAAAAGGCAAGCTATATGTCATGAGCCCGGGGGAGAAAAATGAGCTACGGAAGTTCATTGATAAAAACCTGGCCCATGGTTTTATTCGACCAGCCTCCTCCCCATTTGTGGCACCAGTCCTCTTCCGGAAAAAGAAGGATGGGGGCCTTAGACTGTGCACCAATTACAGGGGGTTAAATGCTGTGTCCACCACCAATGCTTACCCACGGCCCCTCATAAAAGACCTTTTGGCGGAGGCTGCTAAGGGGAAAATCTTTACCAAATTAGACTTGCAGGACGTATATTTCTGGGTGCGCATCAAGGAGGGAGATGAATATAAGATGGTGTTTAATACTCTGCTGGGGCAGTTTGAGTATCAGGTTATGCTGTTTGGTCTCCAGGGGGCTCCTGGGGTGTTTATGAATTTGATCAATGAAGTGTTACACAAGCACCTATTCAGGGGGGCCCTTGCTTATCTGGATGATATCTTGCTGTACTCCCCCGACAAAAGATCCCACCTAAAACTGGTGCAGGAGGCGTTACAAACCCTCTACGATCACAAACTGTTTGCCAAGCTATCCTAGTGCGAATTCAATTGGCCCGAAGTGGACTTCCTGGGCTACAACATTTCCCCCTGGGGTCTGGAGATGGACCCAGCTAAAGTTAAAGATGTCCTTCGGTGGGAGGCCGCCAGCTTCAATCATTCTTAGAATTCGTGAACTTTTATAGAATGTTCCTCTCTAATTTTGCCCAGGTTAGCCTGCCCCTTACGGACCTCCTAAAGACTAAAGGGAGGGGTCCAGAAGCCACTAAGCCCAGGGTGTGCTTACATTGGACTTCAGAGTGCCAAGATGCTTTTGAGCACCTCAAGTCTCTGTTAGCCCACCCAGATGAAAATAAGAAATTCATCGTACAGGTCGACATGTCCAATGTGGCCATGGGGGGGAGGCGATCCTGCAGGAGGGGGGGATGGAAAACTGCACTCCATGGGGTACGTCTCCCGCAAATTCAATGCCACAGAGTGCAATTGGTTGGTGTGGGCTAGGAGGTGGGAGCCGTCCGGCTGGCATTGTCAACCTTGAGGCATTGGTTGGAGGGCGCCAGGGTACCTTTCAAGGTCTGGACTGATAATAAGGACCTCGAGCTACTGCGTACTCCGAGGAACTTGAATGCCAAGCAGCTGCGTTGGGCTGACTTCTTTTCTAAGTTCAATTTTACCCTACACCATTTCCCAGGCAAATCCAATTCCCTGGTTGATGTGCTGTTGTGCCTCCCACAACATGACAGCCAAAGGGAGGAGATGGTTGACTCTATGTTCATCCCCTGGGTGGTCGGGGTGGTCACCACTCATAGCCAGGCATTGGGCCAGAACGGGGAGCACCCGGAATGCTGGGAAATGAAGTTCGCCTCAGCATTCTCTGATGGTGACGGGGCAGAGGTGGAAACTGATGGCACGTTAGAACAATGAGGCAATGGTTGCTGGTACAAAGGACATAGACTGTTCGTTCCCTCAGAGGGGAGGTCATGCACACAGCACATGGGTCCAAACTGGCCGGATATCCCTGACACTTCCATCCACTTACTATATGTTTCAGCTGTTTAAGTTGTAGCTTTAATATAATCATGACAACTTCACTCAACTGACCAGGGCCTTTTGAAGGTGCCATCCTCCAAACTGGTAAGATAAGTCATTGACATAAAGTTGTGAACAAAATTCAATAATCTAAACTGGTACATCAGATAAATGTCTTTGCCCACTATATATTTGTAGGCTTTTTAATTGTTTCCTCCTCCTCCTCCTCCTCCTCCTCCCACCTGTTCTTGTTCTATATTCTATTTTTGGTTCAATTAGAAACACATTATATAATAAGAATAAAATGAAAACTAAGCTTCCCAAATATTTTATTAGAATCTTGTCTGCTTATACTTCTACTATGCTGCAGCTCAGATCCTCATGTGTACACAGAACATCCACTGCTGACTATGGTAAATATGATAAACATGCACAGTACTTGCCCTGCTAACTATAGATCTTCACCCAAGCATGTGTGCATGATTGAAGTTTATAAGATTATGCATGGGAAAGAGCAGGTAGAGAAAGAGGTACTTTTCTCCCTTTCTCACAATACAAGAACTCGTGGGCACTCAATGAAATTGCTGAGCGGTTGGGTTAGAACGGATAAAAGGAAGTACTTCTTCACCCAAAGAGTGATTAACACTTGGAATTCACTGCCACAGGAAGTGGTGGCAGCTGCAAGCATGGACGGCTTCAAAAGGGAATTAGATAAGCATATGGAGCAGAGGTCCATCAGTGGCTATTAGCCACAAGGTATAGATAGGGACTCTGGGGCAAGTGATGCTCTGTCATCTTGGTGCTTGGGGGGGGTCAACAGTGGGAGGGCTTCTAATGTCCTGGCCCCACTGGTGGATCTCCTGATGGCACTGGTATTTCTGGCCACTGTGTGATACAGAGTGTTGGACTGGATGGGCCTTTGGCCTGATCCAACATTGGCATCTCTTATGTTCTTATGTTCTTAAGTACCAAAGGTCTGGAGTCTCGAACATTAAGTCTCTCTTCATGTTTCAGCAGCTGTTAGGCAGTGAGATGGGCACTATACCAACAGAATCCTTAGTCTCTAGATCTCATTACTGTGTACATATCCTGGAAACTCACCACCTGCTGGAAACAGCTTCATGAAAGTGTGATGCAGTTCCAGTTGGCCATAGCCACATATTTACCTACTACTTGGACTATGCTGTTGCTGTGCCAAGTAACTTGCTGGGCAAAGTCAAAATAACATGGGACTCAACCTCAGCCATTGTAGAGGAATGTAATGACTGAATTTTCAGAAACGTATAACATTAGATATTATATAAAATATATTCCCTAAATAAATGAACTGGGTTGTGATATATACTGAGATCCCTCCCCCACTTTATGTATTATTATTTTTTGTTAACTACCAGTGTTTCTAGCCATCGGTAACAATTTAATAAGATTCTACTGTAATTAACTCCAAACTCATTAGTGTTTACTGGCTTTTAAAAATCTGTTTAGTCTATGAAAGAAGAATTTGTCCACACTAAATTGAGTTTGCCTCTCTCTTGCCAGTTTCCCTTTCCCTCCACCATTGAGTACCTACAATTCTCTAAGTGTTAGATCGCGCTAACAAAGGACTCTTAGAGTGATTCAGCAAGTGATTCAGCTTTATTGGAAGTAACGAACAAGCACTCAACTCAGTAAGAAACCAGAACAGAAAACAGTGGGAGCTTATGCTCTATTTAAACATAACCGGGCTAATGTAGCCACGCCTATTTACAAATAACAACCAATGAGATTGCTAGAATAAAGACCAATGGGAGTCTTTCCCTCCTAGGGAATGGTATCGTTCTGATTGGTCGCTGTTACGAAGCGACCAATAGGAAGTTCGCTCAGAGGAGCCCTGGTCTGGCTCGAAGCTTAACATGGGAGTCCTATGAGGTGATTCATGTAATCATGTCAATACATTACAATTCCTCCCCCCTAAGTTAAGCCATCATCCCAATTGTTTTATTATTTACATACATACAATCACCCTTTGTACATCAGTTATTCCAACAGTATTTACACTCATAGTCCTTCAGATAAGTCGGCATTTGCCGCGAACGCTGGGACCTGCGGAGCGGTGCAGGCTCCATGGGCAGACAAGGTTGTGGGTCAGAGTGGGGTCCACTACAGCCTGGATCAGGCACAGACTCGACTGGGATTTCAGCCCCGCACACCGGGTTCTGCCCTGACTCGGGGACAGTACCGGGCCTTTCGGTACTCACCGCCTGCTCTGGGGGTGTCCACTCGACATCAGGGGATTCAGCCGTCGGAGAGTCAGCGCTGTCCCTAGCCCAACGTCTCCTTAACTGATCTATGTGGCGCCGCCATATTCGACCGTCAGCTAACTGCACCACATACATTCGAGTACCCACAGAGTCGGATATAACCCCAGGAAGCCACAAGTGCCCGTTTGCATAATTTCGTGCGAAAACCTTGTCCCCTTTTTCAAACATGCGCACCTTCGGTTGCGCAGTGGTACGCTCGGACTGATCTTCTGATAGGTCTGGGTGCATACGGTTCAAACGGGTCGTGAGTCTCCGCCCCATTAACAATTCGGCCGGACTACGGCCTGTAGCACTACAGGGGGTGGTGTGCTGCAGCAAAAGAAAGGAGCCCAGCCTCTGGCTCCAGTCCCCTTCGTCCATTTTACCCAGGGCCTCTTTGGCCGTCCTGACCATCCGTTCGGCTTGGCCATTAGATGCCGGATGGAAAGGGGCCGAAGTCATTTGGCGTATGCCATTACTCGTGAGGAAGAGCCTAAATTCCTCAGACACAAATTGAGGCCCGTTGTCACTGACGATGACGTCAGGCAACCCGTGGGTGGCAAAAAGTCGGCGGAGCGCATGGATCACAGCAAGTGATGTGGTCGATTTCATATGCACGACCTCCAGCCATTTGGACATAGCGTCCACCACAATTAGGAACATTTGCCCTTGGAGAGGGCCAGCAAAATCTATATGCAATCTGGCCCAGGGTTTACCAGATGACTCCCAGCCTTGGGGTGTAGCTTGTGGGGGATCGGGTCTGACTTGCTGGCATTTGGGACACCCTCGTACCCATTCTTCGATCTCTTTGTCCAGCCCCGGCCACCAGACATACCCTCTGGCCAACGCTTTGGTGTGTACCATACCGGGGTGACCCTCGTGCAGCGACTCTAACACTCTCGTCCTGAGTTTGTCAGGAACCACCACCCTGTTCCCCCATAATACACAGCCCTTAGAAATGGATAGTTCATTTTGACGGCTTTTGTAAGGGCCGAACTCCGGTTCAACGCTTCCAACCGGCCACCCCCTCCAAACCCAGTTTAATACTCGGGACAGCACGCTATCCTTGGCCGTGTGTGCTGCAATGTCCCTGGATGATACCGGGGGTCGAGGAAGCTCCTCAATTGCCAAGACCTCACAGGCGGGGGCAGGGTCTGCGCCAATGTCCGGCACCGGGCACCGGCTGAGGGCATCCGCATGCCCAATCGCTTTCCCAGGCCGGTGCTCTAAGTCAAAATCATAAGCCTGCAAAAATATCGCCCATCTAAGCATGCGTGGGGACATGATGTTTGGCAATTGCTTATCGGGCGCAAAAATCCCCAGTAGCGGCTTGTGGTCAGTGACCAGCAAAAATCGTCTGCCAAAAATAAAATCATGGAACTTTTTGACAGCCGCTACCAACGCCAGACCCTCCTTGTCTATCTGGGCATAGTTCCGCTCTGCCGCAGATAGTGATCTAGAATAAAAAGCGATAGGCGCTTCGCTCCCATCAGGCATCAGATGGCTTAAAACTGCGCCTACTCCAAACGGTGAAGCGTCAGCAGCTAACACCAGGAGCTTGTGTTCATCATAATGCGTGAGTACGGCATTAGATGTCAGCAGCTCCTTGACTCCCACAAAAGCCTTTTCCTCGGCCTGCCCCCACTTCCATTTTGCCTCCTTGTGCAAAAGCGCGTGCAAAGGGGCCGCCACTGATGCCTTATGCGGTAAAAACGCATGATAAAAATTCAGGAGTCCTAAAAAGGATTGGAGCTCCTTCTTACTCACCGGCCTGGGGGCGTTTTGGATTGCAGATACCTTCTCATCCGTGGGGTGGACTCCCTCTGCGTCAATGCGAAACCCCAGGAAGTCCACACTTTCCACCCCGAGCGTGCATTTTGAGCGCTTAACTCTGAGGCCGGCATTTTGAAAACGCCTGAGGACCTCTTTAACCCGGTCCAGTAGTTCCTGTTCAGACCCGCCCGCAATCAGCACGTCGTCAAAATAGGGCACTGTGCCAGGTACCCCCCTTAGTAGACGTTCCATGAGGCCCTGAAAAATCCCA
This sequence comes from Gekko japonicus, assembly GCF_001447785.1. Classification (NCBI taxonomy): domain Eukaryota; kingdom Metazoa; phylum Chordata; class Lepidosauria; order Squamata; family Gekkonidae; genus Gekko; species Gekko japonicus. Next base: position 200,588 of record NW_015165294.1, read on the forward strand.
GGTGCTACGTTGACCCCGAATTGCAGCCTGTTCACTTTAAAAGCCCCTTGGTGGGTTACAATTGTTTGGGCCTCGGCAGCCTCCGGGGTGACAGGCAACTGCTGGTATGCCTGGGCCAGGTCAAATTTGGCGAAAATCTTGCCACCCCCCAGGGAAGCCAAAATGTGGCTTATTACCGGGACCGGGTACGAATGTTGCTGCAGCGCCTTGTTAATCGTACATTTGTAATCGGCGCATAGTCGTATGGACCCATCTGATTTGACAGGGGTTACGATCGGGGTCTCCCATTTGCTGTATGGTACTGGCTCTAAAACCCCTTGCTCAACTAGTTTGTCAATCTCTTTTTCCACCTTATGTTTGAGAGACACAGGTACTTTCCGATACTTCAACCTAATAGGTTTGACTGACGGATCTAAGTCAAACGCAACCGGGGGGCCCTTGTACCTTCCCAACCCTTCGGCAAATACATCAGGGAACAGGTCGTACAGCATGCCCCATTTATTTTCAGACATCCTGTTAATCCCAGAAATACCGATGCCCAATGGCTCAAACCAATCTAACCCTAGCAGGTTAACCCGGTCTCCCTCTGCAATCAGGAATGACAGTTTAACACATTTCCCCTTATACTCAACAGTAACAGAGTCCCGTCCGGCCAAGGGAATTCGGTTGCCCTGGAAGTCGGACACTCTGGTTCCCGCAGGCTGGAGCCGCCGCCGGCTTCGGTTCGGGAACAACTGGCGCCAGGACGCGGCAGAAATCACCGTCACGGACGATCCTGAGTCCACCTCCATTGTACAGGGTCGGCCGTCGAGGAGTGGAGTCACGGTGATCTTGCCCTGGCTGCTGGTGCGATTTACGGCCGATGCGCTCGACAAGGTCGCCGTCAACTGGCAGCTTGCTTCCGATGCTGAGGAACGGGTCTTGCCTTGGGTGCTGACTGGAGTGCCCCTCTGCGCTGACCGGTTGTTAGTTGAGGGATCCTTCTTCGCTGATCTGCAGACTCTGGCCAGATGACCACGCCGCCCACACGCTCTGCAGTCGACATCACGAGCCCAACAGGAGCCGCGCTGGTGCTTCCCGCCACAACCGGAGCAAGGCTTGACGTTGGTAGTCTTCGCTGGGGTCCGCTTGCCTCGAACCGCGTTGACGTCATCATCCGCGTCTTCGCCCTCGCTGTCTCGTTGAGCGTGTATACTGGGCTCTGCCACCCGCTGGCGGACCTCCTTCGTGGACTTCTCCGCTGCTTCCGCGGCCACGGCCTCTTCGTAGGCCACTGCCCAGGTCAGGGTGGTGCGGGCGAACAGCCTCTGTTGCAGCCTTTCATCTTTGAGACCGCAGACGAGACGGTCTCTGAGGGCTTCCTCCACGTTGTGGAAATTACATGGCCGTGCGGCTTTGCGAAGGGCCGCCACGAAATCTGCGATGGTCTCGCCTCCGGCCTGGCTCCGCTTGTAAAACGCGTGCCGGCAGGCGATCTCCGACGGTTGTGGAGAATAGTGAGCCTTAAGCTTCTCCGTGATGTCAGCGTAGGTGACAGTCTTTATGTCAGTCGGGGCCACCAACGACCTAGCTATGTCGAAGGTCCCCTTCCCGCAGGAACTCAGGAGGCATGCCCGTTTCTTCGTCTCGTCGGTGATGTCATGCGTTTCCAGATGGAACTCGAACCTGGATAGGTAAGAGTCCCAGTCTTCTGAGGAGGGTTCGAAGCACTCGAACTTCTGGCTTCCAGCCATCGTGGGAGACTTGGGCACCGGAGCTGGTGGCGCCTCCGCCGGATCGGCTGCTGTGCTTTGCCCGCTTTCTTCCGAGTCCGAAGTGTGGATGTCCGCAGGGCTGCCTACCTGCTCTAACATCCCACCCTCGTCGCCAATTGTTAGATCGCGCTAACAAAGGACTCTTAGAGTGATTCAGCAAGTGATTCAGCTTTATTGGAAGTAACGAACAAGCACTCAACTCAGTAAGAAACCAGAACAGAAAACAGTGGGAGCTTATGCTCTATTTAAACATAACCGGGCTAATGTAGCCACGCCTATTTACAAATAACAACCAATGAGATTGCTAGAATAAAGACCAATGGGAGTCTTTCCCTCCTAGGGAATGGTATCGTTCTGATTGGTCGCTGTTACGAAGCGACCAATAGGAAGTTCGCTCAGAGGAGCCCTGGTCTGGCTCGAAGCTTAACATGGGAGTCCTATGAGGTGATTCATGTAATCATGTCAATACATTACACTAAGGTTTTGTGTAATTTAAACACCCTTTGTCAGCAATTTTGCCATCTCATTATACACTGCCTCTGGTTGGCCATTAATTAATACACATGGCAAGGATGGTAAAATTGGTCCAAACAGTGATTGTCCTTTGCAGCTGCCGATTTTCTTACACTTTTGTTGTGCCTATTCTTCTCCTTTTCTTTTGGGACATAGCAAGCCTCTGTTATAGTTAAAACATTTCCATAGTGCATCATTTGAAAGATGAAATGAAAACCCTTCACTCTGTCTGTAAATACACACAGCTGGATTTACTCTTATATAAGATTTTCTTAACCCAGCTATACTATTTGAAGAAGTTGAAGACACACAATTTATCTTCACTGATAATAGTATCAGTTTATCTGTGCTGACTTGCAATTTATTCATGCCGATTTTGCCTGGCTATGCTTCTGTCCTGTGGGAGTTATATAATTTCCCTCAACTGTATTTCCCCAGTTACTAAAGGAAGTCTTTCTTGTCTTTTAGCTCCCTTGGTTAACCTTAAGAAATATTTTAAAGACTGGTAGATGTGATCAGTTACTCTGCATTCAGTTACTCTGCTGAATGGCTATTGTAATGATAAATTATGTATCTTTAGTGATAAGTAATGGCAGACAATCTATTGTTCCCCATTTTTAAGCTGTAGGAAAATTTCCAGTTAATGGTTTGTGAGTTAGTATAATTTTGACATTTTATATTGAACCATCACTAACATGTTTGATGCTGCTTTATCAACAGTTTCTGCTCCCCTTGAATTTCTTGAACTTAAGACTTGTCCTGTCATATTTACGAATGAGCTATAAATCCTTTTATACCTTACTGACACAGCCATTAATTGTAGCCAGGTTTCTGCCGGTGGCGGCACCAGAAAAAAAAATTCCAAGGAGGCACAGGAAGGGCAAAGTATATTTTTGAGTGGGCAAGATTAACAGAGATGTAAAGAGATTTCAGTTAGGAAAATAAAGTACATTTCATGGCAAAACTGCAATGCTAAATACGTTTTCTCTGAAATAAATCAAGTTGTTAGACAATATTCATTTTTATATACCATGTATTAATCAAATGAGAAGCTAAATGCATTTTTTGCCTCTGTCTTCACTGTGGAAGATGAGAAGTGCTTGCCCACTCCAGAACCGCTGATTTCGGGAGGGGTGTTGAAAGACCTGAGTCAGATTGAGGTGATGAGAGAGGAGGTCTAAAACTGATAGACAACTTAAAAACTGATAAATCACCAGGCCCAGATGGCATATATCCGAGAGTTCTGAAAGAACTCAAATGTAAACTTCTGAATCTCTTTACAAAAATATGTAATCTTTCCTTAAAATCTGCCTCCATTCCTGAGGACTGGAAGGTAGCTAATGTCACTCCTATCTTTAAAAAGGGTTCCAGAGGAGAGCTGGGAAATTACAGGCCAGTCAGTCTGATGTCGATACCGGGTAAATTGGTGGAAACCATTATTAAGGAAAGAATTAGTAGGCACATAGATCAACAAAACCTATTGTGGCAGACTCAGCATGGGTTCTGTAAGGGAAGATCTTGTCTCACTAACCTGTTAGTGTTCTTTGAGGGGGTGAACAAGCATGTGGACAAGGGGGAATCCAATAGATATTGTTTACCTTGACTTCCAGAAAGCTTTTGATAAAGTTCCTCATCAAAGGCTCCTAAGTAAGCTCAAAAATCATGGGATAAAAGGACAAGCCCTTTTATGGATCAAAAACTGGCTAATTCATAGAAAACAGTGAGTGAGTATAAATGGGCAATTTTCTCAGTGGAGGGTGGTAAGCAGTAGGGTACCAAAGGGATCAGTACTTGGTCCACTGCTTTTTAACTTGTTCATTAATGATTTGGAGTTGGGAGTAAGCAGTGAAGTGGCTAAATTTGCGGATGATACGAAGTTGTTCAGGGTGGTGAAAACCAGTGAGGATTGTGAGGCACTCCAAAGGGATCTGTCAAGGATGGGTGAGTGGGCGTCAACATGGCAAATGGGGTTCAATGTGGCCAAGTGCAAGGTGATGCACATTGGAGCCAAAAATCCTAAATATAAATACACATTGATGGGGTCTCAACTGGCAGAGACTGATGAAGAGAGAGATCTTGGAGTTGTAGTAGATAACTCATTGAAAATGTCAAGACAGTGTGCGACTGCAATAAAAAAGGCCAATGCTATGCTGGGGATTATTAGGAAGGGTATTGAAAACAGAACAACCAATATCATAATGCCCCTATATAAATCAATGGTGCAACCTCATTTGGAATACTGTGTGCAGTTCTGGTGGCCACACCTTAAAAAGGATATTATAGCTTTAGAAAAAGTGCAGAAAAGGGCAACTCGAATGATAAAAGGGTTGGAACACTTTCCCTATGAGGAAAGGTTAAAGCGCTTAGGGCTCTTTAGCTTGGAGAAACGACGACTGAGGTGTGACATGATTGAGGTTTATAAGATTATGCATGGGATAGAGCAGGTAGAGAAAGAAGTACTTTTCTCCCTTTCTCACAATACAAGAACTCGTGGGCACTCCATGAAATTGCTGAGCGGTCGGGTTAGAACGGATAAAGGGAAGTACTTCTTCACCCAAAGAGTGATTAACACATGGAATTCACTGCCACAGGAGGTGGCGGCGGCTACAAGCATGGACGGCTTCAAAAGGGAATTAGATAAGCATATGGAGCAGAGGTCCATCAGTGGCTATTAGCCACAAGGTATAGATAGGGGCTATGGGACAAGTGATGCTCTGTCTTCTTGGTGTTTGGGAGGGTCAAAAGTGGGAGGGCTTCTAATGTCCTGGCCCCACTGGTGGATCTCCTGATGGCAATGGTATTTCTGGCCACTGTGTGACACAGAGTGTTGGACTGGATGGGCCTTTGGCCTGATCCAACATTGGCGTCTCTTATGTTCTTACAGTAAGGAAAAGGACTTTCAAACAAGTTTTAAGTTGCCACATAAACATTTATGTGGTATGCACATTAAACAGATAGAATATTTTCTAGGAAAAGGATACTTTTTGAAGCAATGCAGGGAGAACTCTCTAAGGAAAGTAGGAGCAAACTATGACACCTGGTCCCTGTACACATAAGAAACCCAATGCATGTCGGGTTTTTTATCATGTGTGCCCAAATAGCCTTCTATTTGAGAGCCAGTTTGGTGTAGTGGTTAAATGCATGGACTCTAATCTGGGAGAACTGGGTTTGATTCTCCACTCCTCCACTTACAACTGCTGGGTGACCTTCTGTCAGAGCTGCTTCTGAAAGAGCAGTTCTTGAAAGAGCTCTCTCAGCTCCCACCTACCTTCACAGGGTGGGGAGGGGAAGGGAAAGGAGTTTGTAAGCCACTCTGAGACTCCGAGTGAAGGGCGGGGTATAAATCCAATCTCTTCCTCCTCCTCCTCCTCTGGTTATTTGGATTGTCATGTACTGAGACAGAAAGGTTGGTATGCAGTTCTAAAGGAGCTGAATGTGTCAGTTTTTATGCAGTTCTGCAAAATGATTGGCAACAGTTTCAAGGTCAAGAGTTTTTGCCATTTTTTTCCAATTGACATGGAGATGGCCTTTCACATCCAGCACTTGATGGAGGTATTGTGAGGGCTATGGCACACAGTCTGTGGAGTACACTGAAAGGCAGTTTAAGTTCTTCAAGAAGAGTAAGCATTTGGTTTATTGAGCCATTTTTTGGCTTTCTTGTTCATTCCTCTCTAAAACTTTGGGGAAGTTCGGCTTCAAAATCATCTATGTCACCACGTTAATGTCTAGCAAATGGTCTGAGTTTTTCCAGATCAAGACAGTAACAACACCTCAGACTGAAAGCACTAACCCCATTTAAAACATTGCAATTGTCCGTAAATCTTCTCTTAAGTTCATTTTCATGTGATCAATAACAGGAAGAAACACCTGAATTTTAAAATCATGGTCATTTTAGGGGTAGATGCTTTCTTCTGTGTTTAATTCAATCACACAGCTTTAGAATTTTTAGTGGATACAGCGTATTCTCTTTAGTTTGTATTTTGATTGAATTTTCTTCTGCAAACACCTCTGCTTCTGCCATAATTTTGCTGACATTTTCATCCTGATCCCTGAGATCTTGCAATTGATCAATTAAGGGATTAACTAGAACACAAGCTTGAGCCATGTCATAATCTGATTTTTGCAAAGAGTCTTATACCACTTTAAGTTCTAGAAGCACTTCACTAAAAAGAGTCAAGCAAAACACAAAGCTGAAATATATATTACTAGGGAGCAAAGCCCATTGTGGATGAAGACAATGGACCCTAGAAAGGTTGGGTGGGTGGGTGGAAGGTAGGAAGGATGGGTGGAAGGAAGAAAGACAGGAAGGAATTCAGAAAGACAGGAAGGAAGGGAGAAAGAAAGTTAGAAAGAGGTGGGGAGAGAGAAAGGACGAAAGAAAGTAAGTGGGGGGAGAGAGAGAGAAAGGAAGGAAGGAAGGAGAAAGAAAGAAAGAAAGAAAGAAAAAGAAAAAAGAAAGAAAGGGGGGAGAGAGAAAGAAAGTGGGGAGGGAGAGAGAGAGAGAGAAAGGAAGGAAGGAAGGAAGGAAGGAAGGAAGGAAGAAGGGGGGGAGGCACGGGGAGGCCCTGCAAAAGCCTCTCCCGTCCCTCCAGCTTACCAGGCGGGCGGGAGAAGCGGCACAGGGGGCCCCTAAGAAAGCTTCCCCAGTCCATCCGGCTTCCCGGGCAGGTAGGAGAAGTGGCGTGTGTGTGTGGGGGGCTGTGAAAGCTTCTCCTGGATGGGGGGGGGGGGAAGGAAGGGGGGACCTTGGGCCTAGCAGGGCCCAGGGAAGCCACGGGGACAGTTCAGGAGGGGGGGAGAGAAGGAAGCGGCGACCATGGGCCTGGCGAGGCGCAGAGAAGCCGCAGCCAAGGATCCGGGGAGAAGAAAGCGGTGACCCTGGGCCTAGCAGGGCCCAGGGAAGCCACGGGGACAGTTCGGGGGGGGGGAAGGAAGTGGCTATCCTGGGCCTGGCAGGGCCCAGAGAAGCCGCGGGACTGGTGGGAGGGGGGGAAGAGGGGAGCAGCGACTGTGGGCCTGGCAGGGCCCAGAGAAGGTACAGGACTGGTGGAGGGGAGAGGGAAACGGCGACTCTGCGGGCCCCGGTCAGCTGGAGAAACCCCAGGGAGACATTTAAATGTCTCCACGCGGCCTCTGGAGTGCTCCCCGGCTCGCCTGCCTCGGCATTGAGGGCCTGTCCCTGCGCCTATCCTGCAGATGGTCTGGTTCTGTCTGAGGACCAGAGCACAGTGAGCGGAAGACACTGGCCAGGGCTGACGTGGGCAGGACTCCGCAAAGCAGCCAGCCAACCCAGCCAGCGTCTTCTGTCTGGCAGTTCTTGCAGCCAACCACAGTTGGTGCGTATCGAACGTTGGACGCGAAATTGGCTTTATATATAAGGACAGGATTTAGCACTCTACATTTCTTTGAGAATTTGATTCATTACTGATTATATTCAGAAGCAGTAAAATTACAGGAAGTGTAGATTTAACAGCTAACCATGATGCAATTGGATACACCCAAGTGTCTGATAATCTTTTTAGCTTAACAGTTCTTTCCCCTGTTTGTCTTTGCAAATCGATGAAATGTGAATGCACATAAGAACATGATACAAATACATACATTTGTTGGTAGGGTTGCCAAGTCTTTTTTACTCACCGGCGGGGGAGCGTTGCCTCGGTCAGGGAGCTGCCCATGCACGCACGCGCACAGAACGTCACAGGAAGTGATGCACAACGTAGAGCACGTTGGGGACGTGGACCAGATCTGGGCCACGCCCCCAACATGAGCGACGTGGCTGTGTCACCTCTGGTGACGCAGCTTTGGGTGGCAGAGTTCCCCCCGGGGCCTGATTCCGCTGCAGCGGAAATCGGGCCTCCAAAGCGGGGTTTTCCCCGCCCCCGCCACCACTTGGCAGCCCTATTTGTTGGAGAAGACTAAAGATGTTTTCAACAATATCAATATTCTTACACACATCAACAATAACTAAGTTCAGCCTGTGGTGGAAGCAGTGAACATAGATGGCTTGTGGCATCTCTTTCAGGAGCAATGCCTACACCCCATTTAGTTTTCCACTCATTACTCTGGCTTCATCATAGGTTTGTGCTATGCAGTGCTTGATATCTATGCTGCAACATATGAAGGTATTCTTTATGTAACTCACTAGGGAAGGAGCATCCAGGGAATGACATGGCTGGAAACCAACAAACCTTTCATATATATCGCCACTGTAGCAATAACAGAGAACTACTGACATTTGTTCCTGTATACCAGGGGTGGCCAAACTGTGGCTCGAGAGCTGCATGTGGCTCTTCACACGTATTGTGCGGCTCCCAGGAGGGCGGCTGGAGAAGTGAAGGGGAGGCATGCCTCCCCAATCGGACTTCCCTTTCCCAGCCAGTGTTCCCCTCCCTGGGTAGGCTTGAGGGGGCAGAGAAAAACTGCAACTTTATTTTCTTTCTTTTCATCTTTCTTTCTCTCTCTCCCGCCCTTCCTCCTCTTCCCTCCCCCATCTATTTGCTTTCTTTCTGTTTCTCTCTTTCTCCCCATCCTTTCCTTCCTTCCTCCCTCTTAGACTAATAAATATCATTAGCAAACAAATATCATTGGACAAATAAATATAATTATCAAGATCTGGTTTTACCCCTTTTGTTTTTATTTTTGGCAGTCTCATTTAATGTTAATAAAAAGGCAAATTTGCATATTTCCCAATAAAAACGTGTGTAATATTTGTTCACGTCTTGTGGCTCTCAACCATCTGACATTTATTCTATGTGGTTCTTACATTAAGCAAGTTTGGCCACCCCTGCTGTATACCTTTGTCCTTTGTTTCATCAGCAATTAATGCAAAGAAGCCTCGCTACCACTGGGCCACTGAAGTAATGAATGAGGTGGAATGGCTACTGAGCTGATGTGTTAAATCATGTATCAGTGTGATTTGGCCCAGATGCAACAGCCACTGCCACCACAGTGATGTTGCACGGAATGCTTATATGATTAAGAAATGACAAAGACAAGACTCACCTGTGTGCCATCTTGTGAATATCTAGACCACTATGAATAGCCAAGTTATATTGCAAAGGCTGGAAATGGACAACAGCTGTTTCTGGAGAACCAAAGGCAGTATGATAATACCCATTGCCCATGTTTTTTGTGCATTTACTCATTATCATCTCTGGTCAACTGTCAATCAGCTTTGTAGGATTTTAACCAGAGCTGAAAATGAGACCAAAAAGAGCAGAATGCACATCATGGACAATGATGGTTCTCTTATTCCATCTTCAACTTTCATAAAAATGACTGTCTCCATTTGTAATGTATTAGCCCAAACCCTACTAGGTTGGTATTGTCACTCCCATCATGCTTGCATCTATCTGTTGGCACACACTATTCTGTGTGCTAACCCTACCCTGCTAGTTCTCATAAACAGTACATGGGAAGGTGCACTTGCTTCTGTACTGTACAACTTCAGAGAGTGCTGAAGACTACATGGTATTTAACTTAGTTTTTATAATGGACTAACAGTCCTTTGAGAGATAAAGATATCAGTCTGGCACCTCTGTCCTAAAGTTATGTATAGCTTTATCCTAGTAACTAGCTGAACTGTATCAGTTCAGATTGCAGCTTGAATGCTCTGCCATTTTACAAAACCTGGCACACACAGAGACTCTCGCACATGCACATCCCTCTCCCTTCTAAACACTAAAAACTGAATGTCCAGGAAAAGTCTTCTGGCCCTGTTTTCTGCTTGACAAATCAGTTTATCTGAACAAGGAATACACACACATACACACACACCCAAAACACATGAAGGATCTGCGGTCTTAAGTGGAACAATCCCACAGTGCTATTTTACTCCCTCATCCACTGGGCATAGGAATATGTATCTATCATAATCAAGATGCCAGTCTTCATGCTTGATTCCATGAGAATTACTAAAAAATTTCCCTCTTTTATGTGTATAGCAGAATCTTAACTGTGTTTTGACAGGGAAAAAAGTCCTGCTGAGTTCAATGGGACCTGCTCAAGTAAAGGTGTTCAGTACTGAAGTAATATAGCACCACTGCATATGTGAAAGAAAACAAAACCTTTCAAAAATGGGATGGTTCAATATTACCTCTAGTCAAGAAACCACTAGGGAATAAGAAAAGTAGGGAAGATAGCAAATGAGATTAAACAAAGAGGACAACAGGGAAGGGGGGATGGCATTTAAGAAGAGGAGCTGCTCCGGGGTCAAGCAAATTAGCTAACATGGGAAATCAAAGAGTGAGAGGACATCATTAAAGACTGAGTAGGCATCTCACTCAGCAGGGCTCACTTCCAAGTAATTGTGTTTAGGATCAGACTGTACATGTTACAGAGTTTATCGAGACATCTGTTAAGTGCCACTGGGATTTGATCCTTTGTAGGTGTGACATTAGGAACAGGTGAAAATAGCCTTGTAGCCTCACTTTACTCTCATTTGAGATGTCTACACTACAGAAGGATTTCACAGTTCTTCATCTGTGATAGTTTTCTACCAAGGGAGATTTTCCAGGTGGAAATAGGAGGTTGTATAAGCCCCACTCTGTAAGTCTTCATGTTTCAATATTCCTGAATTATTCCTCTGATGAAGGCCAATGTTATCATAAACATCAAATGTACACAAAAATTGAGAAGCCATTTCTCTAAGACATGGTCTATAGCATTATGAATTGATACAGAGCATGTTTATGTGTAACAGCATTTGGAAAACACGAATGCATTACTGGTATGGCTTTAATCAGCAACGCAGGTAGTTTTACAATTGTTAAGTATTGACAATTCATTGAAACAATGGGTATGCTTTGTAAGATAGCACAAAACTCTTAAAAAAACAGATGAAGAACATCAATGGTGTTTTTGTAAGTAGGTCAATGATTTGTATTACTTAAAAATACTTCGAGTATCCAGGTTCAGGGTAAAAAATGCATGTCTAGAACTACAGCAAATAAAATATTTATGGTTGCTTTAAAAATAAATAGACTGAGTTAAGCTGCAGAAAGGGATGCAGTCTTTGCTTAATGCAATGGAAGTTATCATCTGTTTGTTTTAAGACTGCTTTTCCTGTTTTCATATTGATATTAAGGAATATGGTGTCTTTGGAGTGTGTTATCAGCCCTTTTCAACTAAAGACTGTAATAATTCTTTGTGTTTGGAAGCACTTTGTTTTGTATCAAGGTTTATCCTGACATTTACTCCATCTAGAAAATCTCTTCCACTCTGTAACATTTAATTACAAGTTTAGGATTCTCCTCAATCTTAAAACTCATTACATAAAAATAACTCCTACTGCTTTAGGTGAAAATTATTTCATAAAATGGATGAATCAAAAGAAAGTTAACTATATTTTCACTGATATCTTGTTTGCTTGACTTATACAGGACTGTATCAAGTGCCCACATTAAATTTGTCATGTTTATATGGAAGTCTGTGGAGTTTTTCACATACATTTGAACAGAGGGTAAAGTTAGGAGGCATATTTATTTGAAGGATACCTAGTCCTACTCTATGATTGCACATTATTTATTAAAACATTTATATCCCACCTTTTCTCTCGGCTCAAGGTGACTTACAATAATAATTAAAACATCCCTAGCTAAAACCAAAGATAAAATAGCAAGCCCCAAATTCCTCCCCCCTCCCTGAAGTGATGTCTGCCATTCAAATCCCCTTAAAAGCCCTGGCAAACAGGCAGGCCTTGGAGTCCCTCCTAAAAATCTCAAAGGAGGGGTCTCCTCTCACTTCTTCAAGAAGCCCATTCCACAGAGCTGGAGCCAGAAGGGGAAAAGCCTGGGCTCTGTTCAATCCCAGACAGATCACCCTAGGTGGTAGAATAGCCAAAGGATGGCTGCCTGATGACCATAGTTGGCACACAGGGACAGATGGAAGGAGACAATCCTTCAAATATGTGGGTCCTAGGTCATGATGGGCCTTAAAGGTTATAACCAGCACCTTGAACTGAACTCAGAAATAGACTGGCAGCAAACTAAGCAGTTTCAAAATGGGCAACATATGTTCCATGTGGCTAGCCCCTGACATAATAAAACAGCCACTATGGTATGGTGGAAGAGTTTCAGACTAGGATTTGGCAGACCCAGGTTCCAATCTGCATTCTGTATAACCTGCATATTATATATAAAAAAACAAACATGTATATATTAAAAAGGTAAAGGTTTCCCTTGCTTGAAAGCTAGTTGAATCCAACTCTAAGGTGTGGTGCTCATCTCAATTTCCAAGCCGAAGAGCCAGTGCTGTCCGAAGACATTTCCGTGGTCATGTGGCCGGCATGACTATATGCTGAGGTGCACGGAATGCTGTTACCTTCCCACCAAAGCGGTACCTATTTATCTACTTACAATTTCTGCTAGGTTGGCAGGAGCTGGGACCAGAGGCTCCATCACTCCATCACTTGTCACTCCATCATGCAGCACTCAGGTCTCAAACTGCTGAACTACGGATCTTCCGGTCTGCAGTTCAGCGTCTTAATCCCTGAGCCACCGCCGCCCCTATTTATTTATTATCAAATTATTTATTACCAAATGGTTAAAAACATTTGTAGGCCCAATTGTAGCCTCAGTACAGAATAAAAGTATTCAATGTACACAAGTAGGAACTATTGTGACCTGATGCGTTTAGGCCCTAACAGGCCTTCTTCAGTGGTCAAGCAATATTTGTACATACAGGCTCATGATACGATAGTGACAAATTACCAAGTTAATGTAGGACCAAAAAAGGAGTGTTACAGTAAAAATCAATTGACCCAAGGAATAGGAATGTTTATGAGGCAGGCCCATAGCTACAGTGGGGCATTTTGGGGCCCGACCCCTGACTTCCTGCCAAGGCCCCAAAACTTCCTTTCAGCCTAGCCCCTCCCCCACTCTTTGGCAATATGTGGGGCTGCTGCAAACTCTCTCTACAAGACGCCGTGCATTGGATATCCCTGGGGGGAAAGGGGATCTCTACCACTTCCTAGGCACTCCCTGGGTCTTCAAAACGTAGTCCCAGCTCTGAGCCACCACAGGCACCTGCCAGGAATAGCGAGCTATGGGACTGTGGCAGACAGCATGCTCAGATGAGTGGAGAGGCTCAAGGGCCAGCTCCGTGGCCTGGTCCACCTGGAGCTTAGCCAGGTGACAGGTGCACAGGCCTTGTGAAGGGGAGGCTTTTAGGTGGCAAATCCTGAGGCCTCCCATTGTCGCCTCCGGCTGGCTGTCCAAGTGACAGAGCTAACTGGCTACTGCTGGACTGGCATTGGTGCCTCCCTTCTCATGACCGGTGGGGGGTCTCAAAGGTTCAGGAGTCAGAGCCTAGCTGGTGATCTGTGTGCCCAGGCTTTCTTTGGGCACTGCGTATGCTCCCCTGCCCCCATATCAGCACACTTTCCCTCACACACTTTGCCGGGCTGTCTGGGTTCTCAGGTATCTAGCTGCATCCCCACCCAAGCAATGCCTTGTCAGTGTCTCCAGAGCCCCTCCCTTGCCGTCATCCCGAAGCAAGGCCTGGTTGACTCATGCTGCTTTGAGTCTCTGTCGGCCAGGGGGTGGCCACTGCCTGCTTCCCCATGAGAGAAGTCAGGCAGTATGGTGAGCCACCCTCGGAGAAGAAGGATGGCGAGAATGGGCAGCTAATTAATCTCAGTGTCTCTGGGCATCCCAGCCTAGCTGGACCACATAAGTTAATTTAATTACATTTAGTTGAATTAGACAGTGCCCAGTAAACCCCCCCCCCCAGTAATTCCTGGCTATGGGCCTGTTATGAAGCCTCCTGGAGTCTAGCCTTGTGTCATAGTCAGATGCATACATACACGATGTTGCTATTGTATGTCTGTCTTCCAATTTTGGTCCAGAAGATACAGGTGCAAACAACTAATCAATGTACCATTTATGGATAAAATGGAGTAAAAGAGAATGCTGTAAGGGACTTTGGGTCCTCACTAGGGTGAAAAGTAAGGTATAAATCAAGATAACCAATATGAAGTAAATAAATAGTTTCTTTCAGTGGTACAAATGCAGTGAACAAATCTGGATTTTTATCAGAATTTAGTCTGCAAAACTGGTCATTATTTACAAAATAAGAGGTCTTAATAATATCTAGAATTGCAAAGAATCACTGGTTTGTACACTACATCTTGACAGAAAAAAAACCTTTGAAAATCTGAAAAACATCACCTAAAATGGGAAAGGCTATTGCATCAGCATTGAGCATGGTCAGCCTTAGAGATGCCTCCACAGTCTAGAGACATCAAGCATCCAGTCATGTCCAAGCCTATTTGAATTTTTGTACTGAAAATACCTATGAAATAGTTGCCCAATTTGTGTATTAGAATATGTACTGATTATATCTTTACAGCAGATAAAAAATATTAATACTCTGGAAGCCTACCGTCAGAACGATCCATTGGCAGCAGAAGGAAGAGCACAATGTCATGTTTTCTCTCAGACACTACAATAAATAAATAAAACTTAAATAAAGCCCTGTTTTGAAAAAGTAGTTTCTATACTGAGGGTTTCTGGTTTGATTTTGTTGTTATTTAGTATTGTTTCATCCTATTGATTGTTTTAGAGGCTGCATTGCCTATTATTTTAAGTTTGTAAACTGTCTCAAGGGCTTTATTCCAAACCAAAAGGCATAAGGAACTGAGTGAATTCTGTAGTTCCTATTACAGAATCTGCATTTCAGATTTTTGGAGTTTCTTTGCCTTTTCATTCAACATGCTGTGTAAACAATAAAAGGGGGAAAATAATTATGCCCTTGATAGCCCACTTAACAGCTGCCTCCTTATCAAGTCAGGTGGTAGCAATACTGGCAGATGCGGAACATGTGTGTTAATTTCACTACAGTGATTACTATGTCACTTTAAAAGTTAAGACTGTACAGAACCAGTTTCCCCCCCTGTTATATTTAGATGCATGTTTAATTTCAATCCAGCCAACAGAAAATTATATGTTCCAATGATAGTTGTCTTTTAGTTAAATATTATGACATTGGTTCACAACAGGTGAAGCAAATTAAGTGGCAGAGTAGAACAATCCAACAGTAAATTAAAGGAGAATTTACTAAAAATGAATACTTTTGTGCAGTGGGATAAAATGACAGGTCTGAAAACAAATAATTTCCAGGAACATGTTATTCAACAACCTCATTCTGCAAAGCACTTCACTTTTTTTAAGAAATGGGAAATCAGCCATGCTGTGTATAAATTAATCACTGAGGAAAGTATTTAAAGAGCAAAATGCCAGCGCTCATATCTGCCTTCACCTACACTGGTGACCAAAAGATAAATCCTCTAACTCCAATGGCCAGTTTGGTGTAGTGGTTAAGTGCACGGACTCTAATCTGGGAGAACCGGGTTTGATTCCCCACTCCTCCATTTGCACCTGGCTGGATGATCTTGGGCAAGCTGTAGTTCTGATAAGAGCTCTCTCAGCCCCACCTACATCACAGGGTGTCTTTTGTGGGGAGGGGAAGGGAAAGGACTTTGTAAGCTGCTCTGAGAAACCTTTGGGTAGTGAAAGGCGGGGTATAAATCCAATCTCTTCTTCTCTTCTTACTTTATTTATACTCTTCACAATTTTATCAGAGATGTAGAAAAACAATGTAAAGACAGTTAATTAAAAATAACAATAGTGTCATAACTGATTATCTAAAGAACCTCCCATAAAATGAGCCATCTTCCATCCTCCTCATTAATACAACATTTTTGGCTATTTCCTAGTAAAGCCCTTCTGCAACTTTTCAGAAACACTTTTCTCTCCATGGTGTATCCGACTGCTGACCTTTTCCATTCCAGAACCAAATTCACATTACTTCATGCTTCTGATTTTGATGAACATCTTTAAATGATACCTTAATATTTAATCACAGTTGTACCATTTCTCTAGTGTTTGATCAAGGATTTGAGTGTAGACCCATTATATAGATGTCCTATGCTTCGACTGCAAAAGAGCATGTGAGTACCTTCCTCACACAATCTGGCCCACATTAATCCAGCATTCAGCTGCAGTCCAGAGCCTTAAAAGGGTTCCTTTCTCTGTTGGGAGATGAGCCCTTGAAGGTCTTCTGCAAGAAGCATCATATCCTTTGAACTATCTCCCTTAAGGAATTGTTGAGTGGGTGTTCCACAATCAAAGGCATTGCCAAGGGGGCATCTTTGTGCAGGGCCTATTCAAAGCTTTTGTCCCTTTGAGGAGGACAAGCAGCAGCAGCAGCAGCAGAACGAAGTTTGAGTCCAGTGGCACCTTTAAGACCAACAAAGTTTTATTCAAGGTATAAGCTTTCCTGCCCACGCATGCTTCCTCAGACACAGAGCAGCAGCAAAGTTATTCTTTCCTCTTCCACCATTTAGTCTAGCATGAGGCAGGGAGGGAAGCAGGAAGGTTCGGTGAGCTGGGATGTGCCCAAGGCTTGCCTTTGCTCAGTGGAATACCTGTGGCTTGATTTCCCCAGGCAAGAAAAGGAAGTGGTAAAGGACTGAGGCGGCAGAACGGGCCATACAACTTCAAGCTGCAAGAGGAGCATGATATGTTGGAAGACTCCCCTATGTCAGAAAGTTCCACCACAACAAGTAAGAAGAAGGAGACGCTCTCTGCATTTGAAACTACCTGCAGTCGGCAGTGGCACAGTCCATCTCTCCCCCTGGTAAATCAGACCGTCGACCTTCCATCCTTCGTGCGCTCTCCCCTCCCCGGCCCAGCGTTGAGAGTCAGGAGGCGGTTGCAGAACTCCCCTACTTGGGCGCGAAAATTCCAAGGGCGTCCCCCAGTCCCCGCGCCCTGCTGAGCTGTGGGCGAGGAAGGGGCGCTTTGGTGGCTTCTCTTCTTCCCCACGGCGGGCAGCACGGCAAAGGTCCTGTTCCCCTGAGGTTTCCTCAGCTTTGGGATTTGGGACTCCCCCGACACAAGGAAAGGCGTCCCACGCCCCTCTTTCCTCGCAAGTGGAAAGCACAAGGCAAGGCATCGATTAGTTCTGCCCGCGCTGGAGTTTTCACAAGAAATGCCACAGCTCGACCCAGCATTTTAACCCCGACGTCGCTTTTCTCATCGTCCCAGATTTGTTGGCCATGGGTCCTCCACGCGATTGTCTCTTCCCCTGACTAGTCGGACCCGCTTCCGGGCGTTCTCTGGAGGCCGGCGAGATCGGAGAAAGGAGACAGAGACTTACCCCATGCTCTGTACTGACCTCGGAGTGCCAGCGAGGCACGTGGTGGACCTCGAACGCGCGAAAGACCGCCGTGGCACTTCCCCATGCATTAAAAAAGAAAAGAAAGGGGGAAAGCTTGCCTTTTGACGACTGGCGGACAAACGTGTGCATGACACAGATCAGGTTTTCAGCGGTGGAAATCTTGACATTCAGAGCCGCACGTGACGAACATGCCGGCGTGAATTCCACCGAGCGTGCGGCCATCCCGGGCGGGCTCTGAGGTACTTGTTTACTTGGCAGGCTCGAAGGGAAGCTAATCCCCGGCGAGATCTTCCTGAGAATAGACGAGGATCCGGGCGCGCGCTCGCTCCCTCGGTCACGACCGGCTGAGCCGCTCTCTTGTCTCGGGGCGGGATTCGCCAGGGGTCAAGACCCTATGAACAGAACACCCGGTGCCTCTGGCCCCAACCCCACCGGCGGCCACTAGTTCCCGCGCACTTGGGCGGAGGCAGGCGAGGGCCCGAGGTGTGAGCGCGCGCCTGCCGACTTTCTGGGCAGGGCTCCCGTCGGCGCAGAAAGTAACGCCGCGAGGGGAGGCCCCGCGCAAGTCGTCGGTCTCTTGTTGCGCTCCCGGCTGGAGGAGCCGCCTCGAGGCACGCGCGCCGCTAGAGGAGGGCGGGCGCCTTGCCTGCCGAAGGAGCCTCCCTCCCGCCCACCGGCCTGTCATCATTGGCCCCCGCCCGCCCCCGCCTCAGAGCCGTCGACTTCCCTGCTGCCTCTTTTGATGCTGCTGCTGGTGGTGGTGGTGAGGAGCAGCCAGGCAGCCTCGAGCTCCAGCTGCTGGTGCCGCTCCTGGTAACGGCGGCTAGGCTTGGAGACGGAGCCCGGAGGGGGAGCCAGCCAAGGACTGGCGCGCCCCTCTTCCTTCCTCGCAGAAGCAGTTGCGGCTCTCGCCCTCCCTCCATTGTCTCCGCCTGCTGCCAACAGGTTCGGGCCGAGGAGCTGCCGGCTCCCCCGCCCCGCGCGCGTTGCCTTCCTCTTGGCGCCATTCCGGGCGGTTTCCCGGCACAGCTCGCTCGCTCGCTCGCTTCGGGCTGCTGTTCGCTGAGCCCTCACGGAGGATGCTGCGGGCTTCGGCGAGTCCCACTCGCCCCCTCGCCTGCTGGAGCCCGGCGTGCTGCTGAGGCCGAGAGGATCCGACGGGGGGGTTTCGAGGACGCTTTCTCTCCCATCCCGGATTCGAATCGCTATTCATATCCCCCAGATGAAGATTATGGACTGATCGCCCATCTCGTCTTGCGCTATGGAGCCCCGGGTCTGCTTAAGCGCCTTGTGCTTACTCTTCAGTCTGGCTTCAGGTAAGTGCGGGATCGCCAAGAAAGAACGCCCCCCCCCCGGCCAAATGCAGACCGAAGACCTGGAAAGAAAAGCCCTCCCTGCGATCGATCTTCGTTTCCAGGGGCAGCTTTGGGGATGGAAGGAGCCGGCGCATCTCTCCTGAGGCGTATTTCCCAGGTGGGGAATTTGGTGACGGGAAGGGTGGGAAACACACCTGAACTTTAAGAATGGATTGTGCTAAAGTAGGTCATGGAAATAATACTGGCTGGCGGTACCTGCGCTGTTCACTGGGAAGATGAGGAGGAGGAGGAAAAGGGGAGGGTGGGAGTCCAGGTTGGTGGCCTGGGGAGTAATTCCTCTTTTCTGGCTCAAGTTCTAGGCTTCGGCGTAGACCCCTCTGTGCAGATCGACGTGCTGACCGAGTTACAGCTGGGAGACTCTGTGGCTGGAGTCTTGCAAGTGCAAGGACTGCACAACGGGAGCAAAGCTTTCTTCTTCCAAGGTACACGACATCTGTCCTTCCTCGCTCACTGGGCAGGGTCAACCGAGTCCGCCTGAATAATTCCTGAACTTGCTGGCAAATGCGTTTGACTGAACTTTTTGCATTAATGTGTTGGCAGACACTATTCCTCTGGGCTCATGATGCAAGACAGTCCATTTGCTCAGCAAGCCTTCTCTCAAGCGTCAGGGTTCCTCTTTCTTCCCCCCCCCCTCTCCCGTTCTAGCCCTTCTTTTGATTGATAGGCCTCTAATTAAAAAAAAACAGCAGGAAAGCTGATGGCAGATGGCTTGTTTTGCCAGGCCTGGGGAGTCCTGAATAATCAACAGACTCATTGTACTGGCTGAAATTGGTTTTTATTTTTGGGTGATTGTGCCTGGTTAAACTTTGAAACTAAGATCATAGCAATAAGAAAAATGGTTAAAAAGAAGTGCTACAAACATTGTATTCTGGAATTATATAGAAATTGGAGTCAAAAGATTTATGTGTTTTCTCCTTATTAGAAGCTCTTTTTAAAAAACAACAATGATGGGCATTGATGTATACACAGACTTAACAGTCTGTAAATTAAGAGAGCTGTTTCATATTAAGATTTTATGAGAACTTCTAGTTTTGTTCAGTAAAAAGGAAAATAATTATAATATGAGCTCCAGAAAAAGACTTTAATATTTTTTAATAAACAAAATATCTCTTGCTGTATGATTTCATTTTGAATGAGATTTAAGAACACATTTTAGAGCTATATATATATATAGTTGGTTTATTTGAAATGTCTTTTTGCAGGTGACCGTATCAGATGCCCATCAGCATTTTAAAGTGGAAAATTACTGATTTATGTATGCATTTTGAATATCATAGGTGGGGAAGATGTTTTGCATTTATAACTATTTTCCATTTATAAAACACAAAGGATTGCTTTGTGATATCATTTGTTTTGTTAGGAATTTAAGTTATCCTTGGGTGGATATATTTTCTGCTTTAGGTAGTAAGGAAAATCTAAGAAAATATGTTGGTTTCAACTTCTGAATTAGAATGTATTGAAGTTGCTGTAGTTGCTGGAGGGTTGACCTAAAATGTTGTTCTCTGGTAGGACCAGAGAGTGTCGCTGTGACCATTGTCACAAAAAACCCTGGAGGATACACTTTTAAAAGGAGGAATTGACACATGCTATTTTTAAACAGAAAAGTCCTCATCATTAAGAATGGATGTAGACATCTAAATGAACGGGCGCTTTACAGAATGAAAATCTAAAATGGGTTGAAGTTTTATAAGTACAAGACAATTGCAGTTTAGGGAGGATAATAGGAACAGTTCAGAACTTTGAAAACAGGACCTCAGTAATAGTTAATTTTTTAAAAGATGATAATCCCACAAATTGAACATTCTGGAGGGTTTTTCTTGCCTTACATTATTCAAAGAGAGAGGGCAACATATGTGGTTATTCCTTCCTTTAATTTTATTCCAACAGTTCTGTAAGGTAGGTGAGATTGAGAGTGCATAACTGATCCAAGGTCACCTAGTGAGCTTTTTTGGCACTCTAACCAGTACACTACACTGATTTGAATCCAGTGACAGTGGACCTTGATTTCTGCACTGTAGAGGTGGCCATGCTTGATACAGAGGCAGAACAATGCCTAGAAGAGTAAACAAGCACTACATAAAGTGCTATATAAACAAACACTATATAAAATTGTCTGTATTGGGAGATCTTGCCCCTGTTTGTCCCAAAGAAAAAGAGACAAATCTAGTATTAAAAAAACCAGAACAGGAGCAATGTAAAAGAAGTGACATGTTAGAGAGATTAAATGCAAATAGAATATTGCGGTCTGCTTGGAGAATCACAACCCAGAACCAGTATTAGTGATGCCATCTATTGTACATCTGTTTTAGCCCATATTCTGGAAGGTACAATTAAATACTGAACTGAAGAACCTGTCTTAAACACTCAGGCCTCCTTTGCACACAAACGGAGGAGACACTAGTGCCTAGGATGTGATTCTGGGGAGTACCTTGACTATTAGAAGTAAATCTGCAGAACCATTTTTATGGATCTTTGCCTTCTGACTGGCTCTCCATTGGAAGAGTGCAGATGGACTGGGAAAAGATATAGTCAACCTTGCCCAATATGGTTATATCAGTCACACAATTCTCCTGCAGTGTTGGATTGCATGTGGGGAAGGAATTACTTTGTTGTTGCTTTGTGAGAGGGAGGGAAAAGAGAAGGTGGGACACAATGTTCTGTTAAGTAAGGCATTACTAAGATAATATGTGGTTGGGAGCAGGTCTCTGCAGTAAGTTATAGGTACATCCACTTCATTTATTTATTTATTACTTCAATTTATGCCTCGCCCTCCCTGCGAGCAGCACTTCAGCACTGTCCTGTGGGTATTTTTAGGAAAATGTGGTCTCAGACTCTGTTAGGAAATCCAAACACATTATTAAGACTACTCTGTAGTATATGAACTGCACCCCCAGATGAACAGTTGAAACAACCTTATAGTGAGTCAGACCACCTCAGTATGTTCTGCTCTCACTGGCAGCAGCTACCCAGCGTCTCAGGCAGAGGTCTCCCACTATCTGACCATTTTCACCAGAGTTGCCTGAGGTTGAATATGAGGCCTTCTGCATGCAAAGTACCACTAAGCTACTGCCTCCTCCCAAATGTCTCAGATATTTAGATTTGGTATTAGAAATGCAGTTTGCTGAAACATTGAACATTAGTATGACAGCACCATTTTTGTTACGAAAGCATAGAAAGCAATACTTGAATCTGGTATGCATGTTCTTAGTGTTTGTTGGTATCTAATTACAGGAAAGGTAAATATCAGTAAAACAATGGCATAATAAACCTAGAAAAAACAGATTAGAACATATGGTCTGTGCTTATAAAAAGATATTAACTGACATGGATTATCAAGAAAGGAACGTCCCTCTGACTTGGTGAATTTTGCAGTGTGAGATTCCGCTGAAATTTTTTTATTAAATTAAATAGCAAAGCAAAATTTAAGCAATAAGCAACATGTAGAAGTATATTTAAATATCCATGAGTTATTGCTATTGTGCATTGATCAGGAGACTCAAGTATTGATCAGTAATTGCAAACATTTGTATTTAGTTAATTTCTAGACTGACTATTCAACTATGCTTGACAGATTGACGAGAATAAGATATGTATCTGATACAGTGGAAATAAATGTTGTAGAATGGAAAGAGACCTTGTGCATTGGATTCTAGAGTCCGGGAGTTATTCTGAGAACAAGGATTTCTATTTATCATTTAAAATGTTTAACATTTATGTATATAAACTATTCTTGGTTATTTCAGAAGAAAAAATAAAATAAAAAGTCCAGTTGGACTGAAGGTAAATGGTAGGCTGTGATAAAGTACAAGGATGGTACAGATCACCAAAGAATGTATTTAAACTGTCACTGTGATGCATGATGGAACTTGAGAGCTATTGGCTTCCCAAATGGTTCTTCCTGGCACAAACTGCTGCCAGAAAATAAAACTTAAATAGACCAATTTGTACAACACTAAATCTACAGTATGTAGCTGTTTTAGGCATGTTACCATTACTCTATTACAGTTTGCATACTGATTTTATATTTGTCCCTTCAATTTTTTGGAAACAGAATCTTGTGTTGTGTCCATAAATCTGTTTTTCTATTGTGCCAGACAAATAACCACAAAAATGTTCTTTGAAATAAGCTTTAACTTGTAGAAGAAAGTTGCAGAATGGACAATGTTGAAATAATCTTCATCCTCTGTGTTAAATTCTGTCCTAGTTAGACTACTCCTCATAGATACCAAGTATACCAGAACAGGAGAAAGTAGTAAATTGAGCCTTTTTCCATTTAAAATTAACCATTGCAAAACACTGAAAAATAAACCTGACCAAATCCGGAAGCTGCAGCTACTGCAGAATGCTGCAGCTAGGCTGCTGATGTGCCTCCCTAGTCGAGACCATATCCAGCCTGTGCTGAAAGCGCTGCACTGGCTGCCAATAGCGTACTGGATTCGCTTCAAAGTGCTGGTTCTTACCTTTAAAGCCCTATATGGCCAGGGTCCGACATACCTAAGGGACCGCCTTTCCCCATATGTTCCCCATGGGCACTACAGTCGGGGACGCAACATCTCCTGGTGACTCCAAGCCCCAAGGAGGCCAGGCTGGCCGCAACCAGGGCCAGGGCCTTTTCGGTGGCGGCTCCTACCTGGTGGAATGAGCTCCCAGAGGAGATCCAGGCCCTGCAGGACCTTGCGCAGTTCTGCAGGGCCTGTAAGATGGAACTCTTCTGCCAGGCTTTTCAATAGGAGCCTCCACTATCTTACTGCTACTTTACTTTCATGACTTTTACCATCATCATCAACTGGCCCTGAGAGGAGTGAACGACAGAGCTGCGTGGACACCACTGATCTGGGAGTACCATTTTTATGATGCCATCTTTTTATTGAAAACTGATCTGAAACATCTAGAGCACTTTATAGTTTTGTAATATTATAATGATTGTTTTAAGCTGTTTTAAGCTGTTTTGTGTGTTGGCATGTGCCCCATTTGTGAGCCGCCCTGAGCCCGTTCGCGGGGAGGGCGGGCTATAAAAATAATAAATAAATAAATAAATTCTTAAGAGAAGAAGAGAAGAGATTGGATTTATACTCCGCCCTTCACTACTCAGAGGATTCTCAGAGTGGCTTACAATCTCCTTTCCCTTTCTCTCCCCACAACAGACACCCTGTAAGGTAGGACGGGCTAAGAGAGCTCTTTCAAGAACTGCTCTTGAGAGAACAGCTCTGAAAGAACTTGTAACTGACCCAAGGTCACACCAGCAGCTGCATGTGGAAAAGTGGGGAATGAAACCCGGTTCTCCTAACCACTACACCAAACCAGCTGTTCCTTGCTCATCTGTGTAGGAAGAGGTCTTGAAATCTATCAAGCTTTTTAAAAGCATTCTAGTATATGAAGAAGTGTTATAAGTGATTCAGCTACTCTTCACCATTCCACACAACCAATGGAATTTCTAGCTCTTTCTTAGGTGCCAATACAAATAGAAATTTATTTATTTTTACTTGCCCAGATTGGGCAAATTTATTATTTTTTAACAAGTTACATAGAAAAGAGCCATACATTTTAAAATAGCAAGCTGAATATCTCACTTACATAATCATATTTGCATACAGATTCCCATTTCCCCCCTTGTTTTATTTTGTATTCAATAACATACACTATTAGTTTGGTGTAGTGGTTAAGTGTGCGGACTCTAATCTGGGAGAACCGGGTTTGATTCCCCACTCCTCCACTTGCACCTGCTGGTGTGACCTTGGGTCAGTCACAAGCTCTGGCACAGCTGACCTGGAAAAAGAGCAGTTTGTGTCAGAGTTCCCTCAGCCTCACCCACCTCACAGGGGGTCTGTTGTGGGGAGGGGAAGGGAAAGGAGTTTGTAAGCCGCTCTGAGACTCCAAGTGAAGGGCGGGGTATAGATCCAATCTCCTCCTCCTCCTCCATCTATTCCCTTTGTAAAACTAATTTATCAATATTCTATCTACTACATTTTATTTTATTAGTGCTATACTATTATTATTCTATTTTGTGTCAATATGAAAACAATAGAAAAGAAACAGTCATAACTTAGCAGGTTAACGATGCTAAAGAAAGCATATATTTCTTCTAAATTAACAATCTAGTCCCTTTATTCTTTCCCATTTTAACACTGTTAGTTTTCAAAATCCCATTAACTAGCAGGCCTAAACATAATATGTTATATTTTCCCTTCAATTAGGACATTACATGTACAGAGAGTAAATTATTTCATATTAAAAGTCCATGTTTTATAGCTTTCATTGGTCAGTCAAGACAATGCAAAAGTTGGAGGTACTTCGCTTCAGGTTATATTCATAAATCAATTGGGTATCAAATAACAATGTAAATCAGGTGTAGACACACATAATAGATAAACAGTTCTCAACAGCTTAAAACTTCCAGTTTTAGTAGATCATTATCCCTTCAGCCAATTGAAACCATGCAGACTGTCAAAGAGTGCTACTTCTACTTATCCTCTCTAAAATTTCAGACTGCCCATATCTTTAGCTTTCATTAAATATTCAAGATAATGTAGAAATTAAAATACTTTGCTTCAGATTATATTCATAAATCAATCAGATATCAAATAGTCATGTAAAGGCACACAGTAAATAAACAGATCTCATCAGCTTAAAAGTTCCAGTTTTGGCTATCTTTATCTCTTCCGCTAATAAAGCCATGCTAACTGTCAGAGAGTGCTACTTCCATTTGTTTATAAAATTTAAATTTCTCTTGCTTTCTTTGAAATTGTCTCATCAAAATCGTTGTTCTTTTGTGTCTCATTCTCTTCTGGCCTGTTTGTGTACGAAAACAAACAGCCTAAGTTGTCCATATTATGTCCAATCAACTCATCAAAGCAGTGGCTAAAAAAGTCTCTTATTGTAGCTATTGAGTGTTGAAACAGGTCCTGTCATTTTTCCTCTTGTTTAGAAACTGACGTCATCTGATTTTGTGTCTCTGTAATCTCTTCTTCAAAACAATCTCAATACTCTCCCAGAGCTTCCATAACAGCATTTGTGATTTTTTCCATCAATTGACTTTTTAAACAGTCCCATTTGTCATCTGAGAACAGTTGTATATTTTCATCTGCCCTAGAATCCTTCGTCTCAAATGGAGCTGCGAGAGCCATCTCACTCCTTAACAGACACATTCACTGCATAATTGCGCATAGACACAGACAAAGAAACTGCTGCTCAGCGCCATTTTGGCTTAACTTTTACTGTTTTACTTTCAATAGTTCTATCAAAGTTCTTTAAGAGTAAAATAAGTTTCTGTAACAATATTTTCCAAATAGCAGGTAGAACATTTCAAAATGTTGTTTTTTCCTTGCGTGTTTGATGTAATAAAATCCAAAACTTTGCGTGGCCACCAGACACGAGAGTTTTACCCCCCCCTTTGTCTCTGGACAGATTTATAGGGGCAATCAAGTGTCTGTTTATGAGCTTAATGATTAAAGTAGAAGATAAGGTTGCTTACGGAGTCTTCGCCAAAATGATTTGTGGCGAGGTATGGAGGCTCTTGTTTGGGGCTTGAATGTAGCTTTCCAGCCACGAACTACTGTGACTGGTCCTTCTGGAGCTTCTGCTTCAAGACGAACTGAAACTTCACCTGCTGTTGCCACAAACAGGGAGCTCAGTTTAAGTCTTTTGCTTCCAGTTTCCTACTCCCAAGGAACTGGTGGACCCTTGTCAAATCTGGAGGAGTTCCCTAAAAAGACTCCAAAGGTTGGTGAGATCCAGAGCTCTGGATTCTCAGACCACCTTGCTACTCCATCGCCCCTCCTCCCTCTTCCCAAATAGAAATTATTGAGCACATGTAAAATGTGAACACATTATGTAAAATATTCTTATCAAAGTAAAATGTAACACATCTCTGCAAATCCTTGGACTGTATGGAAATGCAATTCATACTTAATCTCTCTGCAGTTGGCTCTTACAGCTGGAACCGATTAAGGCGAGGCCTCCACAGTTGCCCAACCAAATAGGGAAGGGATGGACCAGAGGGAAGCCTCTGAACTCCAGTTCCACCTGGATCTCCCCCCCTCCCAGTCCGGCCCCAGAGGAGCTGATTGGCTGGATTGGGCCTGCTGCGGGAGACCACCACTCAGGCTCCTCTTTGCTAGCTAGGAGCCAGTGAAAGTCTTCCCTTGGCTTGCTCTTGGCCCTGCAGCCACAGATGTGACCCCAGGTAAATCCAGGGCCATTGCTAAGTCTCTCTACAGCTGGCTCTTACCATGTCGAAATACATATTTTGAGTTAGAGTTCAAACTTGGATTGGTGAAACTCACACTGCAAGTAAAATAAATGTATGTGATAAAATCTATTTAAATTTTTAAAAGAAACTTAACATTTCTCCTTCCCAAATATATAATAATTGTTACATATATAATATAGTAGATGAAACATCTACTGAGATTCCACCAGAGGGAATATTTTCTGTGGACCTTGGTCTTCTCTTTGTACCATCTCTTTGTACCACCTTCACACTACAGTAATTAATTCTGGTTATACCACATTGAAAAGGGACATAACTTCACCTTTGTTTTCATGACCTGTTTGATTCCTTTCATGCTCTTCGATGTTAGATTAAGATTCTTCTATTCAATATCATAATAAGTATGTTTAACTGCTATTTTGTCTAGATAAGGAAAGTATTTTTATAACGTTTAACTCTAATACCATAAATTTCACATCCAGTCTAATGACCCTCACCCAACACAGAACAGGTGGAGGCAAAGCTTGACACAACAATTCTACTGCTTAATCTATAGAATAGAAACTGGATGGTCCCAAGTGTGTCTGGAAACATGACTCTCTAATTCTGCTGTGTGTGGATTCTGTATGTATTTATTTTTGTGTGTGTTCAGTATCTATTTCATTGCTCATTCTTTATGTGTTCCAATGTTCAGTCCTGGCATGGAAAGTAAATGCCTAACGTAATTGCTGGTGGAACAAATTAAATCCTAATTCTACTTGTATATTGAGTTGAAATAATAATACAAGTTTCTTTAATAAATGTGCATATGTACATTGTTGGCATAGTTTGAGCATTGTAGTTCTGCCAGCAAGCAGAGCTGGGGAGCAGATCATGATGGTTTCATGAAGGTTATGGCTTTAATGTAAAATTTACCTCTTATACGCTGTGTGATAATTTTTTGCATTTACAATTTAATCAATTGAAAGTACATTTGAGGGTTTCCCCTAGTTTCAGATTCTTTAAATAAATAACTTCACCAGTCCTGTTAAACTGATTAAATTTATTTGTTCTATTGCATCAACATGCTTCAATCTATACCCCAAGCCATGGTTTGGTGCTACATGAATAAACTCTGTTCTTGTACGTTGGAATTGTACGTTGTACAATTATTGTACGTTGGAATTAGTTACAGTTAAAATATGTAACTTGCAATTGCCTACAAACGAAGATTCATAGTTTGCAGTCTTCATTAGAAAGAGCACAAATCAATTTGATAGCTAATATACAAACTATATGCCAAACTATAGTTGGTACTGAAATGGAAGGCAGTGATTCTAACTGCAGGAGCCATGCATGCCCACGGTTCATTCATATAGCACCAAATTAAGGTGTGTAATTACATCTGAATCATGCCCTTAGTTCTGTGCACTAGGAACACAACTGCCATGCTTGCTGGTTATCGCTATATTTAGAAAAGTTTTCATGGACTTCACAATGAATTGCAAATGAGGCAAAATTGTCTGTGTGGTTATCTAGGCCCTTATTCATTTTAACATCATTATCAAAAATGTTATCTATATAATTGGCAGTCATTGCCTACAAAATTTTAAGCTTCCTTAAAAGCATAATATTTAATCTATTTTTAGATATACAGGAATCATATTTTCATGTTCTTTGAAGGCTTTTCAGCCATGAGAATTAGAAACTCAAAAAGAACAAAAGATGTGGCATATTTTGAAAGAAGCCTTGAATTATAACCTAGACTATTTTACATAAATTTCTTTTCCGCTAATGGTTGTACTAGTACCTTATGCTGAATAATGATCTCTTAGGAAAATATGACAAGGTGGGCCTTGTGTCACCTCTTTATTTGGGCTGGAGTGGTGACTGATGCTCAAACTACGCTATATTGCATCAAGCATAATAATATGTTAGGAAGATACTCTTGGCTAAATCAGTTTCTGATACTTAAGAAAAATTGCCATGATTGCTGATGCACATTGTTCACCTTTTATGATGACACTCCTGCCAATTTAATATAATATTGTGCAGAAGAAAATGCTAACTAGGTGGATAAACGTTAGTAGAGAGGAAGTTATCATATATAAACACAAGCTGAGGAGAAGTGCAGGACAGCTTATGTGTTCAGAATAAGTTTTGTGTTGAAGGAGAATGGGATGTTGCTTGAATTTATGAGGAAGGGGTTTGGGAGAGCCAGATAAATGGGAACCTGCAAAGAGCACAAACATCTCTTCAGGTAACTAATCAGCCACAGACAAGGACAGATGGTATACTGTGTTCAATGGCCAATGGATGAGATGCAAAATTTCATGTGTTTTTTATGCAATACACATTGCCCAGATACTGTTAATATTAATAGGAAAATCTTACTATCCAGCTTAAAATGGCTGCTTCCATATCTGCATTTACACTAGTACAATGACTCTATATCCTGTGTTTTCCTAACAGCAAAGTAAAACTTCTAGTAATTGTGTAAAAAGAGAGAGAGATGAAGCTACCTTATGCTGAATCACACCCCTGGTCCATCAAAGTCAGTATTTTTTACTCAGACTGTGGCAGCAGCTCTCCAGGGTCTCAGGCAGAGGTTCTTTCACATCATGTACTGCCCGGTCCTTTTACCTGGAGATACCAGGGATTGGATCTGGGACCTTCTTCATGTCAAGCAGATGCTCTGTCACTGAGCCACAGCCCGTCTTGCATATTTGCATAGCACTAATGTCCACTTCAGAGTCTTAAGCAACACTTGTTGGCATCCACCCATAGTTCTGTTACTTGTGGCAATACCCAGACAGTTGGGTGGATTCCACCCCTCTTCTACAACTTTACTGAGAAATGTTTGAAGACTTCCTCCAGCTTAAGCAAACTTCCTCTAACTTAAGAGCTGCTTCAGTTGGAGGAAAGCTCCGTGGAGGATGATTGGATTCCACTCCAATGTCATATAAGGAAGGTACCCATTATTAAGTGGAATGTCCTGATGACATTTACTACACATCATACCTCCAGCCGTACAAAAGGCACTATCTCAGTGCCTGAATAACATTACAGTGCAAAGCTACTGCCCATCATTAGGTGGCAAACAGCTTGTGTCTTCAGGATCCCTGCACCTTTAAGGGGTGTTTGGCTGGGAACAGTGGCATGCGTCCTACCATTCTGCTCAGCAAACTTTAAAACTTGCCTCCACTTTGGAGCCACCTTGAGTTGAGGAAGGTTCCTTATGCTGCAGGAAGGCGTCAGACTTTGTTGATTGGAGAAGTAGGGCACAGGCCAGTGGTTCTGGATGGAAAAGGAGGACAGTTTAAGAGGAATAGAATCTATATCTCCCATTCCACATAGGAGCAGATAGATGAGAAATGAATGATGGCACAAAAGCGTCTCACCCACACACTCTTTCATCTTGCTGGTCTTCAGGGTGGGACTTGCAATGGGAGAAGGGCCCAGGGAATGCTTATTACTTCCTCCCTCCCACCCACCACCAGTACTGGAGAATCTTAACCTGGTAATAAAAGATCACTAGGTGGCATTGCAGGTCAAAAGTACAGTATTAGTATATTACAGAAGGTTCAGGACTTGGAGACAGTCTCTTGGGTTTGCGAGAAGTATTCCTTAGGCAGAGAAAGTGGTATTAGGTCCCCACTGAGTTACCGGTCTCTGTTAGTGCTATTCATTTATTTTGTCTAGCTGTCCATAAGTCATTTTGCTATGTCTGCTCCTTATTCATCTGCTTGAGGGGCTATGAATGCAGCTAATTACCCCAGCAGACAATGTTATCCATGGTTCATCTTGTCAGCTGTATCCAGGGGAATGGTGAGCTGCTATTAAGAATCTTTCTTTTTACTCTGTCAGGTGGCCAGAGCTTGGACTCTGGAGTAAAGAAGAGGAGTAGGCGAAATCAAGTGAAAAATCTGGCTGGATCCAGCCAGAGAACATCTGAGGCACTTTATAGTTCTTATGACATGGATAAGTAATCCATTGTCAAATTTCTGATATTCTAAGTGATTTATTGGTTTACGTTTTCTTGAAGGGTATCAGTGTTACAGTATTAAGCCCATTCCTAAATGACATATGTATTGTAGTTACTTATTTTTTGCCCATATTATTAACAGCATATAACTCCCATGCAGAATATGTAAAAATAACCAATTACTAATCCATTTTAGTTGAAAGCCAGATTTCACCCATCTCAGGAATCTTGCTGCCTCTTGCTTCTTAGACAGATAGCAAGTTGAACTCATAATATATTTAAACTCCTAAATTAAATTAAGATTTTATATTTAGCTATTGTGAGAAGTTCTTTAATGTGGTTGTTCATCATTTCCCAATAACCTGTGATGTTTCAACATCCTTTGTTAGAAATTCATCATAGCATCTGAGTCTGTCATCATCAGACCTAAAGGAAAAGTTTGGATGTGGGAACTATGGGAGGTTTTTTGGCAACCAGTTTTTGTTTGAGGCTGAAAATTCACTTGGACAGTGTTCTGTGTATTCTGTTCCTTTTCATACTTCTCATGTGTTGTGAACATTTGCTGAAGGACTGATCCATAAACAGTAGCTGTAGTTCTGACTAGGTAGTTCAGACTAGTTTTTGGACAAATAGAATATTGTGAATCAAGGCTCATCAAAGGTTTCAGGGGGAGGAAATATAGTTGGAAGCCAATAGGTGTTAAACATACCACAACCTCATTAACCTTCTACCAACCCTTAGCTACCCCAGTTGGTTTTTTTTGGGGGGGGGGGACAGGATGCAGAGAAAAGTATCTCTAGAACCTGTCCCTTTTAGGAAATTGTCACTTATAGTAGTAAACAATGTCCCCAAAGTGTAGCCAGATACTACTTACAGTTTACTTTTTTAAAAATGAAAAACTGCTCAGGGTAAAAAACAAACAAACCCAGAAATCTATTAACTTTTGCAAAACAGGGTAGTTTTTCTACCCCATGAGTTTATTATCCCAGCCTTTGGGGTAGGGCGGGGTATAAATTTAAATATAAATAAAAATAAATAAATAAAATAAGTATTCTGGAGGGATACAATCCTTCACGGCAACCTGACAAGCAGCAGAATCTCACCACAGAGAGAGAGATACTCATGGGACAGAAAAATACCTCAGTGTACAAAAATGTTAGAAATTCAGTTTTACATATTTTACTTTAGAGTTCATCATAGTTGATGTTAGCTGTCCAATAGGTTCAAAACACAATTTTTGTTTCATTTTTTAAAAAAATAAATGTGTAAAGGAAGGAACCATACTGGTATGCAAAAGGGGAAGGGTGAATCTATGCAAAAGAAACATTCTCCCTCATGTAAAGTATGTTTTCAGACTCTGGAAGGTTTAGGATTGTGAAACACAGGAATTTGGTTTGGGTAGAAATATACCTCAAAGGAAATATGTTTAAGTTTGTTCTTACAGGGTGGTTTGAGGGTTAAAGAAATAGGGCATACCTCACTAGCTAATCCAGTCAGTGATAATTAGGTGGTTATAACTCTTCATGTTCTGATGCCAAGGGAGACCAGCATGGACAACTAGCTGGATGTTGTCCCCTCCCCCGCCATACCACTTGGCACACTTAAGAGCTGCATCTGATTTCTTTCCTCTTGTGGGAAAAAGTAGGTGTGAGGTAATTTTCCCGTTGAAATGGCTTTCACCTTCTGTTGGTCTTCTCATACTCTCAGTACCATGGACAGCTCATGTAATGTACTGTTCAGCACTGAGACTGTCTCATTATCCCCAATATTAGTCAATCTGAACTTCCCATAGTCCTCCTACTGATTGTCTGTTCCAGACCACAACACTTAACCTGCTACTAAGAACAATGATTAAAAAATGGAAGTACATTAGGTTAAAAGTCAAAGCAAATCAAATGACAATAATATCACAATTTAAGCCTTCTCAAAAGATGAAAATCCTAAGGAAGGGAGAATCATGCCAGTTGCCCTTCTTCTGTCCTGGTAGATGACTGAACAAGATAAGAACCAGGCCTTTATAGGCTGCATTGCCATGTGTTCCTGAAACCTTCACATGACCACAGAGCTAAATCATGGGTCTTGCAGGACTTTGCAAAGCTTCTGCTAATATTACCAGTGTATGGTAGATGCTGCGTGCCCTTAACAGTTTCCCTCCCCACTATGATGTACCCCCTAATGTTTAGTTGTGTAGAGTGGAGGCACCTTCTTTTGATCACCTGGCTCAGGAAGACTTTTGTAATTTTATTTTCGCTATGCCCAGTAGGGTTGTTGAGAGGGAGGGAATATTCCTGAAGGTATTTTAGTTTTTTTCCCTCCTCCTTACATTTGGAAAGGTATATAAGTTTCTAGTGAACATGCAAACTGAAATGATTTGCACTGTCTCTGTCTCTCTTAAGGACATTGTTCTTTTACTTGGGCTCAGGGGAAGGGGCTTCTCTGGAGGGGCATGTATGAAGGAACAAGTTTTGGTAGTAGAAATGTATGTACGCAGGTGTGACTAAAAGAGAGAATGGGTTTATGCATGAGAAGGAAAATGGATGTACAACTTTGTAGAATATTTTGTAAGCCAAGATGAACAGAGCATCTAAATGTTGCTATTTGTTGGATATATGGAGATCTTGAAACCAGGCTGGTCAGTAGAGCCTTAAAATTAAGAATCTTGAACCACTGGTTGAAAAAAAACCCCAAATAGGAATAACAAAGATATAATTTGGTGCTAAAAATCGCACAGTAGGGTGAGGCTAGTAATATATATATATATATTAATACTCTATTAAGTTTTGTATTATACAGCCACAAACACTTTCAACCTTTACATTCACTTTTTGGCAGTCTTGTACATTTCTCCCACCATTTGTACATTCTCAACCATTTCTTTTGAAATACTTCATCTTCTTTTCCACGTAATATAATTGTTAATTTATCTAATTCTGCCACCTCAACTAGTTTTTGTAGCTATTTCCATTCTAGAAGGTAGTTTATCTGTTTTCCAATATTTTGCTACCATTACTCTTGATGCTGTTAACATATACGTTAATAAGTACTTATCATTTTGATCAAGGTTATCTGGGATAATATTTAACAGATATATTTCTGGTACCAAAACTACATTCAAGCTCATTATCTCCCATATCATCTGTTGAACCATTTTCCAAAATTTTTGCATACTAGCACAATTCCACCACATATGTATAAATGTTCCTACATTGTTCTTACATTTCCGAGGCTAGTAATATTATGGACATGATAAATTTGCTACAGCTGGGCAGCTGTGGTAGAATCCGATGGAAGGATTATATAATTGAAAGATGGTGAACTGCTGCTATTCCTTGAGAATGTGGTGGATGTTATGTCCAGAACATCAACTTGAGAACTAAAGCTAGAAGACTACAAATTACACACAAATAAAGCAAGTTTTTCCAGTGTTATTTGCATAACATAGAGTTTGGAGCTGTG
Organism: Gekko japonicus; assembly: GCF_001447785.1. Lineage (NCBI taxonomy): Eukaryota > Metazoa > Chordata > Lepidosauria > Squamata > Gekkonidae > Gekko > Gekko japonicus. Next base: position 235,040 of record NW_015165294.1, read on the forward strand.
TTTGTGGGGTGGAATGAAAAAGTCTTTGATTGTAGTTTGACTTTTAAATAACATGTTATTGTGGACAGTATTACTATTCGCTCAAAAAGCTCAACTTGAGGACATGTTAGGTTATTTGAGCTCCAATGATTGGCAGATTGGAATACAGAAAAGAAATTCTGTCATCAGGGTGGTGGATTTTAAGTCTTGATTTAATTTGACTTCAGGTGCAGGTTTGGGTAGCATTGCAAAGCTAACAGCCCCATTCCACACAAGCTCATTTAGAAGCAAGTCCCATTGATTTCAAATGAACTTGGTACCAACTGAGGGCACCTGGTGCTGCAGACCAAATTGTAAAGCTTCTAGGGAAAATGTACCATGATTTAAAATGCCCCTTAAAGATTTCTAATTGAATGTCATCTTTGCTCAGTGCTGTATTCCTAATGCTTTGGTTTGTGGGGTGAATATTTAAGATAGTCATAACATGAAAGCAAACCGTGTACTAAAGCATGTGACAGGTGTGATTGCAGTGATAGTGCTTAGATAGCTGAAAAGGTTATGGTCTGAGAGTTTTAAATATAGTGATTTAACATACAATAGCAAGAATATTGACAATAGTAGGTCCAAAACACCTTTAATGAAGTATGATTAGACAGTGGTAGAATCCCCCAAAGCAGGAATATGCATCCACATCAGCCTTGACGTTGTGGACTATCAGGTAAGAAGTCATCTATAAGACCTCTTTATATAATGGTTAAAAAAAGCTTTATTAAGCAACCCCCATCCATGTTCAGTGCATGTAAGTCCTCATTCAAGCTGGTTTAAATACATACTAATATTTCGAAGAGTCAACTAAATATGTCCATGGCTATGCAGCTGTTCTGTAATGATGAGGACCATAATAGTAGACTAGACTAACCAACAATTTCAATGAGACTTGCTTCTTTATAAAATATGCAGTCTGCTGTCAAACTGACCATATTGTTGTAAGAATGTTTTTTTCTGCTATGAGAGAGAGAGGAGAGGGGGGGGGAGAGAGAGAGAGAGAGAGAGAGAGCACTTTAAGTTGGATCTGCAGAGTAAGTGCTGCAAGGTAAGAAGAACTGTATGAGGTAACATTCCTCTTCTCTCCACTTATTAAAGCTATAGGAGCCCTGTCCTCCTAGCATCTGGTCTTGCTTTATTTCTGACAAGATCTGATGTCTTTTAAAACAAATATGAATGAAAATTATGATTAAAAATTGAGGGGTTTTGTTTGCAGAAGCCAAGAAACATGACAGTAATGCATTTTGCTGTAGTAAGTAGTTATTGTCATGTACAGCAATGTACACTGCTGCCTACTTAGAGAGAATCTGAATTTTGATTGCCCATGTTTTGCGTCCTTATGTGGGAGTACTGGTACAACAAAGAAAGTTGAATACCATTGCTCTTAATTTGGAGACTGTGAAAAACAAAGTCTTTCCAGTCAATGATTCTAACGGTGCAGTGAAACATCCATTAATTTGTTGCTGTGTCACGATTCATGTCTGTAAAGATTGGAGTTTCCCTTACAAAATTCCCAAGACTGTGATGTGTAACAGCTGTTCACAAGTGGCTAAAATTAAATTGACTGTTCAACAAATACTACACTTAGGCCCCGGTCATAAGGAGAATTTGCAGCGCAAAAGGCACGAATGTTGGGCAGATTTTTGGGGCACGATCACACTGCAACATCTGGGAAACTTAGCACACCCGTGGCCAACCCGTGGCGTCCCGCTGAAGATGCGGAGTTAAAAAGTACCAGGGAAAGTGCACTAGTATCTGGAAAACGTGCAGCACAGGCGGGCATCTGATTGCGGGAGCGCTAGTATCCCATGGCATCTGGCGCCCGTCCACATCCCGTTGCAAAACGGATGTTTTTTGTAAGTGAATGCACACAAACATGAAACTGAAAGCAGTGCTGCTCCACAGAACAGCACATGTGCACAAACGTGAAACACTTGTGTGATGGCGCTGCACCGCTTCTTTTCCTCACTGCAGCATCACCATGTGATCGCCAGCTAACAGCCTAAGCATGGAGGGGTGGGACTGTAGACAAGTACAGTGCCATGGACTCCACCCTCCAAATCAGCTATTTCCTCCTGGGTAACCATTGCTGCCATTCTCCAGGTGAGGGCTGGAGAACACTCAGAATTAAAACTGGTCTCCAGATGGCAGAGATCATTTCCTCTGGAAAAAATGGCTGCTTTGCAAGGTGGACTTTATGTCATTATACTCTCCTGAGGTTTCTTCCCTTCCTGCTTGGGTCCCCACTGCGGAGAAAGACTGTACTTTTCCTAGATAGAGGCTGCAGTTGTGTGTAGGAGGAGATGGAAAGCTCAAGTCGGATGGGCAGATAAAGGTAGGTTGATGGTTGGCTAGGAAGGAGATAGGGTTGCCAACTCCAGGTTGGGAAATTCCTGGAGACTTGAGAAGGGTGTGGCCCCATACTTATTTTTCTTATGCATACCATATGTCAAATCTACATGTCACAGAGACAGAGTGCTATGTTACTCTCATTTGAACTGAAGGAGTTAGGGACCACTGGAAGTCAAGGAGTTAGGGACCACTGGAAGCCAAAGGTGTGAATTTGCATGCTGTGGATGCTACTCTTTGAGATGAAAGTATATTTGAGACTAAGAGGTGTTGCAGGGCTGCAACATGGTTCTGAATGAAAGCAGGTTCTTCATTGAGCTCTAGCCAGACATTGGCCAACTGAAGGAATGACTGGCCAAAATACTGGTGTGGCTATAGCGCAGGCTTTCTGGGAAATATTAGTTCACAAAAAAAGTCATGCACTTTGGCAATTCTGGCAAATGTCTTGACGTATCTATGACCACTTTGAGATTAGCAAGGCAATGAAGCCAGGATACAGATGGCTGCAGGTGATTCTGAAGAGGAGTGGTCTGAAGATGCTGGGAGGGGAAGCAACTCCAGAAGTTGAGATGGGAGGGAAGACTCTGTTGCTTGATTCCTTCTAAGTGGAGGAATCTGCTGAAGCATGTTCTCCAGTGCTTGCTGTCTATCCTTGCTCTAAATCATAATTTCCATCAATGTCAACAAATGCTCTTGGCCATATATCTCTTCCTTATTTAGGATTAGATTTAGGCTTTGTACAATATAAGTTGCTTGTAATAATTTCTATACCATGAGTTTATATTTTACTCCTTCAAAATATTTTGGAAAACTGCTCATTTTCTAAAAGATGCAAAAGGCTGCAGAAGTTTTCATCAATTCATGAAATACTACTTTAGAAGGCAAGTGTCACAATTAAACTTGCACCAACAATTTGCTGGACATAGTGGATAGAACATTTTAAAAATTACTTTGGCAGCTCAAGGGCAGCCAGAATAAAGGACTAGTTATGCATCCCAATTATAGATTTCAGAGATATTTTCTTTCATATTTATTCCACTGCTACTTCACTAACCATCTTGTAGTTTACCTGTAAAAAAATTTCTGCCTCTTTGAGCTCTGATTATAGATACATTGTTGTTTGTTTACATGAGACAAATGGCTTGGCTCTTAAAAAAAAAAGAGAGAGAGCTAAAAGAGCCTTCCATTTCCCATGCTGTAGGGAGAAGCCTCTAGGAAACTTTTAATCTAAATGGAGAGATCTGAATGACAGACACACTTGTTTGTTTGCTAGGTCAGTTATTGTACCCTGGGCCTGGAACCTAAGAAGTCAGGCCCATCCCAGTGATTTGCAAACAGAACTTATGAAAACAACAATACAGAAGATAAGGGCCAAATGCCTTTATCACAATTTCTCCTGTACAACTTGTTGGTTTTACAATTCCTGCTTTTGATATTATGTGGAATTGGCTAATTTCATTTTAAAGAGGAAAATCAGCATGGGTTTGAACCAAAATTAACACCTGTAGTGATGATCCAGTCAGGGCTGAACAAGGATTTGGCATTTCTTAGTCACTGTAGGTATTATTTTAGCAAAGCATGGGACTCCACATCAATTACAGGTAGTAATGGCTTGAGGACCTGCCCCAGCCCATGGGGAAGGGCACCCGTACAGTGGACAGGACACCCACACCTTCCCCAGCAAGGCCCTGACTGGCAGCAGCAGCGATGCCCACATGCATCCATCCATGCTCTGAGCCTCACACCCCCTTCTCAGGAACTTTTTTTTAAAAAAATGACAAGGCTCAAAACTACAGCCCCTGTGATGAACCCCCTTATTTCTGAGTATGTAGGGTTTGGTTCCTTTAACCTTTCTCAGGTTGGAGCAGTCTTATTTTCCACTGACACTGTCTGCCAGCCTCTTTCAAGCAGGAACCCACACAGTTCGTCCTTCTGTCACAAATCAAGCCACTTATCGTCTCTAGGGCTTTTCATGACCACTGCCTTTTTATAGGATGAAGCTTACTGTTTAACTTTGTCAGATACTGTCAGACACTGAGGCACATGCAACTTGGAACAGTAAAACCAACTGAAGATTTTATTTACAAGGACAGGCAGAGAATATATGTACAAGGGGGAAAAATTAATGCTTGTGGATACATAGTTGCAGATGGTATATTTTGGCTTTAGGTTACTTCCTTTATAATCAGTCACTTAATATGACACAGTACAAAAAAACCCCTCTCTCTGAACTCAACCCTGGTGCTGTTCTAGATTGCCGGCTTTCTTAGGGATCTCTCAGGTACTCTCCACCTCCACAAAGAAATATCTTTGCTTTGCCTTGGTTTCTGGACCCCCACTAGTCCACTAAACCATCCTGGCACATTCTTCATCCACTAAATCCGACTCTCTCTCTCAAGCAGGGTATAGCTCCTATGTGGGAGGCACGTGAATCTTTTGTTTAACCAAAAGCAGTTTATTTTCCTTTTAAGACTCCTTAGCTTTCACTGCACTGTTTATTTATTTATTTATATTTATTTTTTTATTTATACCCCGCCCTCCCAACGGCTCAGGGCGGCTTACATATGGCAAAGCCAGAGTAAAATACAATAAAGCATATAATAAAATACATATTTAAAACACAATAAAACCATCCTATCATACGGTGCTGAGCCTATATTTAATGATGTTAGGGTTGCCAGGTCACCTCACTGTCACAACGGAAGGATTTGGAGTGCATTCTGGGGGTGGGTGGGACATTGCATGCTATGTCCCTGATGCAATGATGTCACCCAGAAGCGATGTCATTGCATTGGGGACATTGTGTGCAACACTCTGGTTCTGGAGCAAAACTCTATGGGTTTTTGCCTTCTAAACCATAAAGCTTACCCAAAAACCAGAGCATCGCTGCATGATGTTCCTGGTGCTATGACGTCATCCAGAAGTGATGTCATTGCATCGGGGATGTTACACAATGATGTCCCTGTTTGGCGGTGGGGTTTCCCCTGCCAGCCAGGTGGCCGGTGGTGGTTTGAAGCAGCCTAAAGCAGAGGAAGCCCTGCTGGGACCTGGCAACCCTAGATGATGCTTAGAACTTACTTATCTCAGGTTAGATACTTGCTAACTCCACAGTCCCAGTGTCACATGCTTGTCAAAGCCTTTCACTTTCCTTGACAGTGAGTTCTGTGCAACTATCAAAGATTATTACTGCAGCACTATACTTGAATAGTGAGAGGTTAAGGAAATCAGTAGCAGTACTGAGGAAGCTGATTGTTGCATAGTGTCCCATACAAACTGAACAATCAAGCATTGCACAAAGTGTGTGGTAATATTATCAAATGATATAGATGTGGCGATGCTACTGCTGAAGTACATGTCTACTTTCCATAGGAAAGGTTTAGAAAACATTTGGGTCAGATTTGGGACTGGAGAAAAACATTTCATTACTTTACATAAGTTTTTCACCAAGCTTGAACTGGAAGTGTGCAGCGTTGTTATAAAGTACCATATTCTAACTGGACCAAACCAGCAGCAATGAGAGCACAGCCTCTTAAGATTTTTGAACAATTTGCTGAGATTGACAGTCTGTCACAGGAAGAAATTTCAAACATGGAAAAGCATCTGGTCAGCATATGGTTCAGAAATTCTGGTGGGGTCACATTTGATGGGCTGAAATGTATTTCATATACACAAATGACGAAATCGCTGGATATGCTCTTACCTACTTCAAACTCAATCAGAGAACATATTCAGTGGGCATTTGTAGCCATCAGAGAGTTACTTACACTGCTCTCTCCTAACCATTCAAAGCTGAACCCTGTGAACAAAAGCTGGGAGGAGGTGGACGGATTTTTGCTACCAGCAAAATGTCTCAGACTCATACCGGAGACTGTAAAACTTGCCAATCGAATGCATGTAGGTGCAAGAAGGCTTTTTTCTGCAAGTGTCAAAAGAACTGTAAAAATGTTGCACAGCAAATCACTTTTCATATTAGGACTAACTTTTGTTTAAGAGTAAGCAGAGGTCCATCAGTGACTATTAGCCACAAGATATAGATAGGGACTCTGGGGCAAGTGATGCTCTGCCATCTTGGTGCTTGGGGGGGGTCAACAGTGGAAGGGCTTCTAATGTCCTGGCCCCACTGCTGGACCTCCTGATGGCACTGGTATTTCTGGCCACTGTGTGATACAGAGTGTTGGACTGGATGGGCCTTTGGCCTGATCCAACATTGGCGTCTCTTATGTTCTTATGTTATATTCAATAAGTAAGCATTATAAATATCACATTGACAAACAAGCAGTAAACAGTATTTTGGGAACGGTGATCAGGAAGGGCGGGGTATAAATACGAAAATAAAAATAAATAAATAAATAAGGTTGGGTTGAAGTGTCACTAATATGCAGATGATACCCAGCTCTACCTTTCTTTTTCACCATATGGTCTGGATGAGGGTGAATAAGCTGAAACTTAATCCTGACAAGACAGAGGATCACTGGGTTAGTAGAAAGGCAGAAGAGGAACTTCAGATTTCTCCTGTCATGGATGGGGTTATATTCCCCTTGAAAAGATAGGTTCATAGTTGTTAGTGGGATTCTGGGTCTGAATGTTTTTTTAGCTGTCCTACCTTACAGGGGTATCCTGCAGCAGGTAGTTCCAACAGTTAACAGGGGGGCCAGTCCTTACTCAAAAGTGAGGGCAGGATCGTGCACTATTGAAGAGATTCCCACTGTTCCTTTCAGCCCAGCAAACATGGAAGCAAATTCACAGTTGAAACACAGTTTATTGAGCAACAACAGGATAAACAAAGCACTGTGATATACCTCCTATCTTCCTGAGAGTGAAGGGACCAATTGCCTTCCCCAAGGAGTCACCTCTACCCCCGTATTTAGGGAGCATGTGCCACAGACACACACAGACAGAGAAAGCTGGGTATATAAGTCCAATGAGTGCTCCTTGGTGCCCAGGTTTCTCTCCAAGGCCAATAGTAGCTCCCCCACCAAATGGGGAGAGGGTCAACAGTGATGACCCTGTGCTGCTCTAAGGCTCTGCCTTTTATGGGGTGTCGAAACCAACCTCCCCACACCACATTACATCATTCTGAGCATGCTGAGAATGTGGGTATCTGCATGTCCACTGTGTGTTCCCTGCATGTTGTGGTGCTTTTGGAGGATGGAATAGAACAGACCCTTTTGGGGTCTTATCTGGACTGTTTTGGCACTACGTGCTCCTCAGGATGGGTTTCTGGAGGGCCTTACTCTATTGTAACTAGTAAATGACCTTCAGGCCTGAGAAGCCAGTCTCCTAGCTATCTCTTGCTCAGCATAATAGGATACAATACAATAAGACACTCTTCTTTCCAGAGGATCAAGATGATCTTGTGCCTGCATGTTTCTGACATGGCTGTTCTTCAGACAACAGAAAAACTTAGATAAGGCCTAGGGAATGGCTCAGAAATAGCAAGGAAGTGAGGTGGGGTTTCGGCGAGCTGAAAGCGGCTGTGTCTCCTGGGATCTCCCAGGGAGGCGGCTCGCAAACCAGCAGTTAGAGAGGGGGTGCGAATGTCTGCACCCCCCGGGGACCCTTGCGAAGGGTTTCCAGTCATGGAACGCTAAAGGGAAGTCATGGCACACTGTCAGGAAGTTGAGGCGTCCCTTTGCTCTGACAGTCTCTCTGCTGTGTTCCGGCAAGGACTAAGCTACGCACACCCCATCAAGTGCGTGGAGGTCGAGCGGTAAATAAGCATATCTGTCGGTGAGATCTACTTGATCTACATATGAAGAGTGAGTAAAGTTGAAATGAAACAACAAAGCGAAAGCTCCCCCTGGGAAAAGTGAGGGGGGAGAGGGGACTGTCCTCCGCTAAGAACTGTTTATAAGCGTTACGGAGCTAGAAGAGAGGGGGGGCATGTTTAAAAGCGGCAGTGGACTGTACGGAGAGATTCCAGAAGGCAGTTAAGTGTTGAAGCAAGTTTTTGGGACTTTGGCAAACTTTGTAAAAGTAAACATCCTTAAAAATGGCAATGGACAATGTAGTAAGAGCAACAAGCGATATCCAAGCTTTCTTCAGAAAGTGGAAGAGCTGCTGGTTAACCATGTGACCAGAAATAATCATAGACTCTTGCAAACGGTTTCTTAAGCCTTTGTCCCCTGTTGGTATAAACGAGGTACTATGCAAGAACTGTGCTACATGTCAGCTGTTGCGTTTAAAAGGACTGTGTGAATATTGGAGAAGCGTCTAACCAATTATCATAGAGGCTTCCAGGATCGAAGAGGAAAGTCAAATGGGCATTTGCAATTCAAAGGGCCTGTATGCAGACCATAAGCAAGGCTTAAAGCGAAGGAGTATCCTCCATGGTTATATCCTGATTAAGTCGTCTGGGCAATAAGATGATGAGACTCTCTTCAAGCCGGGCATTGAAAAGCAAATTGGAATGACCCCTATGACTACAGGCAAGAATTTAAGTGGAACAGTCCTAGAAAAAGGAGAAGGGACTTTATTTACTGGCAGTATTGTTCAAAGAGTTTATTTACTGGCAGTATTGTTCAAAGAGTTTACCGGCAAATAGTTAAATTCCCTGGCAAGTTGAACTCATTATCATAATTATTGGATAAGGACTTTGGAAATCTTGTAAATAACCTCACACTGTAAATTGTAAATTTCAGAACCAGTGCCTCTACACAGATGTCTGTAATGTTATTTCCGTGTAAATTCTGAAAATAATGTAACAAATACTATTAGTGTATATTTGAGAGAATGGTTACTAGAATTCACATTGTAAAGCCTCAAGAATACACAAAATAACATTTTTATACAATTAGCAGTGGTTTATGTTCTTTGTATAAGCAGGAGTGATAACAGAATATGCACAGTAATTTCCTCTTTATATTTGCAGCGGTGAAAAGGGCAAAATCTATGTTGCGGATTATTAGGAAGGGGATTGAGAATAAAACGTCCAATATTGTAATGCCCCTGTACAGATCTATGGTGTGGCCTCATGTGGAATACTTAGGTACAGAGGTGGGTAACCAAGATGATTAGGGGGTTGGAGCACATTCCCTATGAGGAAAGGTTGAAGAGTCTGGGACTTTTCAGTTTAGAAAAGAGACAACTAAGGGAGAACATGATAGAGGTTTCTAAAGTTATGCATGGGGTGGAGAGATTTGATAATCTTTCTCCCACTCCCAAAATACTAGAACTCAAGGGCATCCAATGAAGCTGATGGGCAGTAGGTTCAGGACAGACAAAAGTAAATACTATTTTACACAGACAGTGATTAAAATGTGGAATTCGCTGCCAGAGGACGTAGTGATGGCCACAAGAATAAACATCTTTAAAAGGGGATTAGATAGATTCATGGAGGATAAGTCTGTCAATGATCACTAGACATGGTGAGTGAGAGGAACCTCCACATTCAGAGGCACTAAACCTCTGAATCCCAGAGCCAGGAGGCCACATCAGGGGAAGGCCTCAGCCTCTATGCCCTGTTGTTGTCTCTTCAGAGGAACTGGTTGGCCACTGTGTGAGACAGGATGCTGGACTAGATGGACCATTGGTCTGATCCAGCAGGGCTCTTCTTTTGTTCTTATATTCTTAACCTCTGGGAGAGAGGTTGTGGAGGCTTGTAGGCACTCTGTGTTAGTGAAAAAGGCATGTCACAATCACCCTTTCACTATGTTGGTAGATTCTTGGAAAATATTAACTTGACTCAGAGGTTTTCTGTTCTACTAGTAGAAGAAGAAGAGAAGAAGAGATTGGATTTATACCCCGCCCTTCACTACCCAAAGGTGTCTCAGAGCGGCTTACAAACTCCTTTCCTTTCCCCTCCTCACAACTCTCAGCCAGGGTAGGGATGAGAAAACTGAGGCTGGGAGGGGTAGGGGTTAGGGTTAGAATTAACCCTAACTAATTAACCAGAAGAATTAGATGGTGACAGGAGAGAGAAATGAAGGGATACCAGACTGGTTGATGGGATTAGGAACTTTTCATGATATGTTTGCTTTAGCCTTGTAGCTAAAAATGTATGTAGCCATGGAGAGCTTTTTAAAAAAATCACTCCTAAAAAAAGGTGGCAAACTGCACTAATTAGGAAGAGTGTCTGTTTGCTCTGCTCTGCCTTGCTTATGCCCCTAGTGGCTGCATTAAAAGTAAAATAAACTGAAATGCTTTTGCAGAATGCAGGATGATTCTAGCTTCACTGGGCCCTCAGCCTGACTTGGGCCATGTGAAATTTGTACCCCCTCAGTAGTCCTGGTGCTCCCTCCTCAGTGATCCTGAGTGCTGTCTCTGTTTCTCTCCCACTACTGAAATACAATGCTGCACACTCTAAGTGTGCATGGCAGAGACCTCTAAGATAGAGTCCCATGCCATGTGCCCCACCTACTGAACTATGGGGCATCCTGTCTGGAATCTGTGTAGTGTTGGGGGGAGGGTCTGTGATTGGGTGCAAGGAAGGAGGTGTGGCTGCCACTGGGAGGAGGTGATTGGTTGCAGCTGTTGTCTACATCCTGTGCTCTGCTTGGGTTTGTGGGCTGAACTTTGCCTGTGTGCGCGCATGTGTGTGTGTGTGGGTGCTTGGCCTGTTCCATTGTATGGGTGCCTATGGGCTATGCTGTAGTTTTGGATTCCATAAATTTTGGCTTGTTTTGAGAGGTGTTCTGGGCTAGGACAGATTAAGGTGCTGCCTAATTCTTGCCATGCCCCTTTCCCCACTGGCCTAACAGCTCGTGCCAACGTTGCTCTGTGACATTGCCACACCAGCAGGCAGACAATGCGCAGTGCTGCTAGGGTGCTCTGCTGGTATATCTTGGGTCCTTGTGTGCTTTCAGCCCACACCCCTCCAATTGCACTACAGGTATACTAGATCGTGTGATTCCATGAGAGATAGCTGACAGCACTGCAGAATTACATTGTGTTCTAAGCCAGTTATTATATTTACATGTGTACTTGATGTACCTCTGATATATAGGATACTTTGTAAAATAGTAGCACTTCCTCTCACGCTCTCTCCATCTCTCTCTTTTTAGGTACTTCAAGAAGTGTAAAAGCATCTCCTGAGAAAGCTGAACTTTTTTCCCAGAAGCTAAGGAATAAACATGAATTCACAGTTTTGGTGACACTCAAACAAGCTCGTTTAAATTCAGGAGTTATTTTTTCTTTTCACCACTTTGATCATAGGTGGGTACTTATTTTTATATTTCTTGCTTTGGTGGTGTATTGAAATGTGCTTAAAATAAGCGATATATAGGCCCATAATGAACTTAAGTTGTTATCATAGACAAATCTGCCAGGAGGCAAATTCAGTTGGAACTGATTGGATTTACTTCTTATGTATTAATATTTAGGGATGGGAGGAACACTATGACATGATGTGTGGCATTATCTGAAAATTGCTGTGGTGCACATGATTGTGGATAATGTAAATGGGTAGAAATCCACAAGCTAAGATCTATCAACGGAAACTGGCATAGCTGTCATTGTTTAAATGTCTCCTCCTGCTAAGGGCATAAAAAGACATTTCACTATTGGCTTGTCATATAATTGCAAGCTTCATCCTCATCTAGCATAAAATCAGTCTGTCATTGTTGCCAGTGGACCTATATCAGTTCAGAGCATACATGTACTTGTCGATGTGCTTCCTAAGGTGTTTTTTTTTAGTGTGTGTGTGTCTTTGCAGGATAGTGAATATTCACAGAGGTTAATGAAGTGCATCCATAGTAATAAATAGTAGGGTTAGAACATAGTAATAAATAGTAGTAGTCTTATACCCCCAAAAAACTATATTAAACTATAAGACTTGAGGGCATCTGAGAATGATATTTTCATGATATGACAAGGCAATTGCTGTCACAGGTATAAAGGGTGTTATCAAGATAGTTATACAGCTGCTGAAGCGGTCAACAGAAGGCTCTAAAAAGATATTGTAACAACAATCTTGAAAATAAAGAATTACAAGTCAAACCTGAAAGCCCTGTATCACAAGCCTCATTGAAACCAATAGGTTTTGTAACCACAAAGCATTGTGATTCTTACAATTGCAGTACTGTGAGGTTAATAAGTTAGGGTACTGGAGTGCGGCTCCAGATGGCACTGCGGGAACCGATACCCCCTGGCGGCTTGTTAGATGAGCTTGTGGAGGACTGGCATTGCTGGCTCTCCACAGCTATTGACAAGATCGCTCCACGGTGCCCTCTACGCCCCCACACTAGGCTAGCTCCTTGGTACACCCAGGAGCTGCGGCTTATGAAGCGGGAGCTCAGACGGCTGGAGAGACGGTGGCGCCGAGCTCGAGGTGAAGGATCAAGAGCATCTTATAGGACGTTTATGAAAGCCTATGAGATGGCAGTCAAAGCCGCAAAGAAGGATTTCTATGCGGCAGAGATTGCGTCCGCTAGCTCTCGCCCAGCCCAATTATTTAGGACAATTCGGTCAATAACAGCTCTGCCACAGGGCAGACCAAATGATAGGGAATTGGATATTGGCTGTGAGGCATTTGCGAGCTATTTTGCGGATAAAGTCTTGGCGTTTCGCTGCGACCTCCCCGCCACACTTGAAACAGTGAGCGAGCTTGAGGCCCATTGCATGTCTTCGGTCTTGACCTTGGATCACTTCAGCCCACTCAGTCTGGAGGAAGTCGACAGACTGCTCGCAGCTGTGCGTCCAACCACTTGCAGCCTTGACCCGTGCCCTTCATGGCTTATTAAATCTGGCCTTGAGGGGTTTCGGGGAGCCCTAAGGGAGATTATCAACAAGTCCCTCTTAGAGGGGCAGTTCCCTGGGGCACTCAAGGAAGCGATGGTCCGCCCTCTCCTGAAAAAACCTTCTTTAGATCCGGCCAAATTGGCCAACTATCGGCCGGTCTCTAATTTGCCCTATTTGGGCAAATTAATTGAGAGGGCGGTGGCAACACAGCTGCAGGGCTTTTTGGATGATGCTTCCGTGCTCGACCCCTTCCAGTCTGGCTTTCACCCGGGACACGGGACGGAGATGGCTCTGGTCGCTCTGACTGACGACCTCCGGAGGCATCTGGATCGAGGCGGATCGGCGGTACTGTTGCTGTTAGATCTGTCGGCCGCGTTTGACACGGTCGACCACCAGTTACTAGTCCACCGCCTTGCCAACGTGGGGATTCAGGGACTTGCCTTACAGTGGCTGGCTTCCTTTCTCCAAGGTCATGGACAAAGGGTGGCACTGGGGGAACAGCAGTCCAGGAGACACCCGCTGGAGTGCGGTGTGCCCCAAGGGGCTGTGTTGTTCCCCATGTTATTTAACATCTATATGCACCCCCTTGCCCAGATTGCCCGGAGGTATGGGCTCGTGCCCCACTCGTGGGCTCCTGCAAGGCTGCCCCCGCGATCGCCCGATGCTGCTGCCGCTGCGAGCTGCTGAACTGTCATCCCAGCACGAGAGGCAACGGCAGCACCTTGCCCCCACGTCCGGACTCCACGAGCACGAGGCAGCAACTGGCCTGGGCGGGAGCGGAGCTGAGCTTAACTAGGCTGGCTCCTCCCCGCCCATGTCCGAGCGTGCTGCGCTGGGACATCGTTGCTGCCCTGCCTTCCTCCACGGCAGCAAATCAGCCCCCGGCCGCCATTGCCTTTGGTGGCGGCCGGGAGCTCCCTTCTACCTGCCTCCTCCTTCCCTTGTCTGAATATTTGGTTTAATTATTTTCTGGCTTATTGTCTTTTCTTTTGATGTGATGGGTTTTATTTTGTTTTATTGCTCTCACTTTTTGTTTTGCTTCCATATTGGCTTTCATGAGCTGCAAAATGATCATTTCAAACATACTTTAATTTAAAATGTGCAGGAGTATTGAGGCACTTTAAAGACTAAGATTTCAGTAACTAGAACCTGCTTTGCCAGACATCTGACAAAATGTGCTCTATACCAGGGGCAGGCAATCTTTTGGCTTCATGTGCTTTAAAAATGCAGTGGCTACCTATGAAAGTTTTGATGTACTGCAAAACAAAAATAGGGATGGGGTTGCACTTGGCCGGACATGCTTAGAGCCAGCCAAGAGCCTAGTGATGCTGAAAGGCAGAAATCCCATCTACAGTGTGTTTCCCCAGCCCAATTTGAGAAAACACTCGGCACAATTCTGTAGAGTAGAACCAGATCTACAACTTTATTAATAATAAAGGAGGGAAACACGGGTTCAACCAGATTTAGGATCCCACAGCTCTCCCTAAGGTTACAATGGGAGACATAAGATTTTATATCCCCTGTGAGTGGTTAAGACGCTGAACTACAGGCTGTGGAAGGTCAGTAGTTCAGCAGTTCGAGACCCGGGTGCCGCATGACGGAGTGAGCTCCCATCTCTAGTTCCTGGTTCTGCCAACCTAGCAGTTCGAAAGCAAGAAATTGCAAGTAGATAAATAGGTACCACTTCGGTGGGAAGGTAACAGCGTTCCGTGCACCTTGGTGTTTAGTCATGCCGGCCAAATGACCATGGAAACGTTTTCGGACAGCGCTGGCTCTTTGGCTTTGAAATGGAGATGAGCACTGCAACCCTAGAGTCGGACTCGACTGGCTTTCGATCAAGGGAACCTTTACCTTTACCTTTACCTATGACACTTAGAAATAAATCATAATTATTGGTTCCATCAAACTTCGTCATATATCAGTCACAATGTTCTGATTGGGCCCAGACCTGTGGGCTGGATTTTCTCAAGCAAAAATGTACCTCCTTCATTTAAACAATGGGCCTTCTTCTTCCCAGGCTATGAAATTCTAAAAGTATCTAATGTAGCAGATATGGGTACATAGTGGTGTGTGTTCTTCATCTAACGTAGGCTAAATGACATCAGGAATATGTGCAGTTATAGTTGGCCAGAACAAGCAAAATCATAAGCAGTATGATTGCCTGTCAGCATTTAGTATTTTACCCAGAATGCATTTAAGCAATGAAGCAAAGTGAATATCTGAATATATGTTCATGACTGATTTGAGTTACTGTGATTAGAATAATCAGTGGCACTTAACATATGTACCATGGAAGTGCTAAGTGCACCCACCAAGTCAAACCTGTTAGTGGCAGAGAGTGTTTCATAAACTGTGCGTACAACAATGCTGCCAGCATCTAAGGGGTTCATTTTGGATGGCTTTTTTTCTGTTTCGGTCTGGGAGATGATAATGGGCATCAGACATTCTTTTTGCTTTACCTGCCAGTGACTCAGTTGCTTGGACCATAAGTGCGAAGCAAAATGGCCTGGTATGCTGCTGTCAGCCGGTGTGTGACTCAGGACTGCTCTGGTCTATGAAAGCTTCACCTCTCCAGTAATGTACTGGTTTTTGGTTGGGGGGTGGGGACTGCTGGGTAGAAGGGAAGAACTTTTAAAATTCATTTTGGAAAATGTACTTGCCATTCTTGAAACATTTGATCAGTCATGACACCATAAATAGCAGAAATGTTTTAAAGCAGTTTAAAAGATGCTTACTTTGTATTTCTTTTAACCTCTTTGTGAAAGCTGGAATGACCTCAAGCATTTGTTTTATATCAGTTCATTAAATTGACTGATGTCCTGCCATATTGGCCTGTTTTCTTCTGAAGGCTATGCTTTTCTTAATTCAAAACTCTTGGCAATGTACAAAATGAGTTTTGGCAATAGGATGTTAATTATTCCAGACAATAAAAGTTCACATGACTAAACACTTTACTACTAACAAGTTATGTATTTACTGGCTTCCAAAGTGCACAAAGTTTCATAGATTAATAAAGATTTTTCATTGCAGTAAAAACCTGCGGCCTTTCATTAGAAATGTGAGTTTCCAAGCTTCATTTTAGAAATGAAGTTTCTAGTTCTCATATTTCGAAATAAAATTTAAAAGTTCTTAACAGTTAAATTCATTGTTTTATCCACTGAAACTCACTATCTTGATCTTTCTTTTGGCAAATTATTTTTTTATATTTGGTTAAATTGAAGTTCACAATAAACATCCCCTTGGTAACTTCCATGGTATACATTGCCCTTACATCTTCAGCTGAATGAGTGAGGGCTCCAGGTCTGTGTTTGTGTCCTGAGGTGGAGTACCTGTAAGCATTCTGAGCATAGCAGTGTTCACTGTTTTCTGTAACAATGTTAGTTCTCCTCCTTGGCTGTTTATACAAAGGGTTGCCATCTGTGAAAGTTTCCTGAAAGTGTGCCTGATCTGAGTCCAGGGAGATGCACGTTCATCCCCAGCGTATGAGAGACTAATATTCTGGCTGTGATTGTTTGCAGGCTTGGTAACCTATGCTGCATTGTGGCTGTGAGGTATAGATTGATTGGAGTGGCATTTTTATCCTGCCCTGCCCCGCAAGTGGGCTCAGGGCGGGTTACGACATACAAGATACTGGACAAAATGTCAATCTTATTGAGTTCTAAGTCCGGGTTACTACTTATGCCAATGTTTTCGGCAATGTAACATGGCATCAGGGAGTGGGGCATGGGTTAAGGAGGGGCAGAGCAATCCTGAGCTGCCCCTGCATTGCAGCGTCCAGCCACCATGCAACCTTGGCACCACTAGTCAGCTCCCTAAGGGCCAAGTCAGACTGCAGCCGGGGGGGGGGGAGTGTAGCTGGCTGCTTGGAGGCTGGGTCCATGGCAATTCCACTGCAGTGTGGTCTTGTTACATACTGTCGAGGCGGGGGCAGCAGGAGGGGAGGGGCACTTTGGATCAATGGGAGTGGCCAGTCCTGGGGCAGATGCCATTACACATGACAGTTGGGGGTGGGGAAGCGCAGCTTGGGGGAGCCCCATTCTCCCCTCCCACCCTACCTTTGACAGAGGCCCCTGCTGATGACAGGCATGTGGTCACTGTCATGTGTTTGCCCTGCATGCCAGCATGTTCCATGGACAAGCCCCCCCGCCCGAATACTTTGTTTGCCTGCTGCAGAGGTCCCTCTACCACTGACCCAGTTTCCCCCCAGTGCTACTTGCCCAGATGCCTTCCCTCCTAGGTGCCAGAGGAACCCCTTCTTGGAGCAGACACACAGTTAGGAGCCTCATCCATGCACTCATTCCATTAGCAATCCCCCCCTCCCAGTAGGTTGGATCATTCCTCACTTCTCTGCTCCATGTTCAAAATGAGGTTGGTCAGGCTGAGAGTGCATCTGGCATCTGGCCCAAGGCCACCCACCCAGCTTCCATGTAACAAGCAGGGAACGGAATCTGGGACTCCCTGGTGCAGCCTCATGCTACAGCCAGCACGATGAAGTGGCTCATTCATTCAGACCACACTCTGGACCCTCCACTTCACAGAACCCCAAGGGGGGGCTTACCACAGACCCCCCCTTGAAGTGCATACTGGAACCTGCCAGTCACACTCACCTGTCCTGTGTCGAAGTGCTCCTGGATTGCTTACAACCCATCCCCCACAGGAGCTCCAGCTGAAGGCTGTGAATCAGGAAGGGAATGGTTTAAAGGGACGCTTGCCAAGCTGGTTCACCACAAGCAGTGGAGCAGCTGCCAGACCCCCCAAACCACAGACACACCCTGTAACCTGCTGACTCTCATGAAAAACTTTCCAGGGAAGCTTTCCCATGGCATGTCAAGGGCCATGACGCTGCACGGGGGCAGCCTGCATGCTCCACATATGAATCCACTTCTGGGCTTGAGTGCAGGAGACACTGTCATGACACCTCACCACAAGTGAGGGGAGCAGGTTTGGGATGCTTGTCTGTGCTTACCTGTCAGAGTGAAAGTGCCCCTGTGAGCCGAGCCTCCGGAGGTGGGGTACCTGTTAGGGTTCTGAAAGCGGAGGGGTCAGCCACAGAATACAGACTTCGCTTTCTTCCTTGGGTGTCAGCGCCAAGTGCTCGCCCTGAAGTGCTCAAGTGCCCTCTCTGTGCATCCCCAACACCAAAGTGCCTCACCCCTCACTCTACGTCTGCACAGCAGGGGGCTCTAAGACAGAGTCCTGTAGCCTTGCGCCCTACCTACTGAGCTATATGAGGTCCTGGTGGAAGTTTTTGTAGGATGGAGGGGGTCACAATTGCTGGGGAGGGAAAGGGTTGGCCAAGGCTGTAGTCGGCATCCAGAGCTCCTCCAAGGCTAATGGGCAGGTGTGAAGCAGTGGGGGAAGACTTTATTTTTGCAATCCATGGGCGCCTGTGGATTATTACATGTTTTTTGTTGGTGTAACTTTTCGCTTCTGGCAGGGGGCATTCCCAGGCTGAAAGAGCTCAGGGAGCTAACTCAAGCCATGTCCCTGACACTGCCACCAACCATGCCGGTGCAGGGGCCTACACCTCAGTTGTACCACCAGTTGGCCACCACGCTCCACTGCTGGCACCTGCGAGCAATGGGGCGCTGCAGTGGCTTATGCTGTTGTAAGTGCCAGTTACACTGATGCAACTGGACTTACTCTGATGTAACTGAGACTTATGCCGACATAGGGGTAAGATGGCTCCCAGAGTGCTCCCCCCCCCTCAGGATTGTGCTGCTAGGATACTGGCAAAGTCCTGCTTTGGTCCTGGCATGCTGTTGGTGCCACCTATTTCTAGCTTCTACATCAGTAGAACTGACTCTATACCAGCACAGTGCCATGGGAGTGCTATGTAAAATGGTATAGGATTAAGCATTTTACAGGTTAGCTTTCTGTAAGTCACACCTGATATATGACAGCTTCCCACTGATTGGAAAGAAACAAGGCCCGAGCAGTGACCCACACAAAAAATTAGCCAGTAGGTTCCTTTGGGGGCATTTCATGTCTGTATCTGGAGTTACTTGAGTCACACATGATGCAACAATGTCAGCAAAATTACCTGCCAGAAGCCGAGGTGAATTAGAAGGTGACAATGCTGGAGCAGTGAATAATGAAACAAAATATTGGGCAGTTCTTCTGTGGATTGGAAATTCTTCTCATTCTTCCCAGCATGCTAGTGGGTCCTGGCTTGCAGTTTAGGAATGATTGCAGTAGAATTTGTAGGACTCCAATCTATGCAATGACTGCAGCTAAATACTTAGTGTGTGCTTCAAGGTTGTTGTAAATTGATATTAAGTATTAATCTAGAAAGCATTAGTAACAACAAAGCTAGTGGCGGTGATGGTATTCCAGCTGAACTATTCAAAGTCTTATAAGATGATGCTGTTAAAGTGCTGCACTCCATTTGCCAGCAAATTTGGAAAACGCAACAGTGGCCACAGGATTGGAAAAGGTCAGTATACATTCCAATCCCAAAGAAGGGCAATGCCAAGGAATGTTCAAACTATCGCACAATTGCACTCATATCACACGCTAGCAAGGTCATGCTCAAGATCCTACAAGCTAGGCTTCAACAGTACGTGGATAGAGAACTACCAGAAGTACAAGCTGGGTTTCGAAGAGGTAGAGGAACGAGAGATCAAATTGCCAACATTCGCTGGATTATGGAAAAAGCAAGAGAGTACCAGAAAAATATCTACTTCTGCTTCATTGACTATGCTAAAGCTTTTGACTGTGTGGATCACAACAAACTATGGCAGGTCCTTAAAGAGATGGGAGTACCAGACCACCTCACATGTCTCTTGAGAAACCTGTATAAGGGCCAAGAAGCGACAGTTAGAACCGGATACGGAACAACTGATTGGTTCAGCATAGGAAAAGGAGTACGACAAGGATGTATACTGTCACCTTGCTTATTTAATATATATGCAGAGTACATCATGCGAAATGCTGGCCTGGATGAATCACAAGCGGGAATTAAGATTGCTGGGGAAAAGATCAACAACCTCAGATATGCAGACGATACCACTCTAATGGCAGAAAGTGAAGAGGACCTAAAGAGCCTCTTGCTCAGAGTAAAAGAGGAGAGCGCAAAAGTGGGCTTGAAGCTCAACATCAAAAAAACTAAGATCATGGCATCCGGCCCCATCACTCCTTGGCAAATAGAAGGGGAAGTCGTGGAAGTAGTGACAGACTTCACGTTCCTGGGATCCCAGATCACCGCAGACTGTGACTGCAGCCATGAAATTAAAAGACGCCTGCTCCTTGGGAGGAAAGCGATGGCGAACCTAAACAGCATGATAAAAAGTAGAGACATCACCCTGCCAACAAAAGTCCGCATGGTCAAAGCAATGGTATTCCCAGTAGTCATGTATGGCTGCGAGAGTTGGACTATAAGGAAGGCCGAGCGCCGAAGAATAGATTCTTTTGAACTATGGTGCTGGAGAAGACTCTTGAGAGTCCCTTGGACTGCAAGAAGAACAAATCAGTCAATCCTCAAAGAAATCAACCCTGACTGTTCCCTGGAAGGCCAGATAATGAAACTGAAGCTCAAATACTTTGGCCACCAAATGAGAAGGGAGCACTCACTGGAGAAGACCCTGATGCTGGGAAAGATTGAAGGTCAAAGAAGACGGGGACGGCAAAGGATGAGATGGTTAGACAGTGTCATCGATGCAACGAACATAAAATTGAGCCAACTTCAGAGGACGGCGGAAGACAGGAGGGCCTGGCGGGAGATGATCCATGGGGTCGCGAAGAGTCGGACTCGACTGTGCGACTGAACAACAACAACAACATTAATCTAGAAAATATAAATGGGTAAGACCACTCAAGTGGGAATAAAATAAGAATGATGACTGGTGAACATTGAAGATTGAAGACAACAGTATTCAAAATTAGACTATCTAAAGGATAAAGTAATTTTGTAGGAACATATATTGAGTACTTCAGTGCCATTAAAATATCAGGAAAATATGCTTGCTGTCCCTGATTAGCTTGATCCTCATGCTGCAATGCCATGATGACCTGCTCTTATGATGAGACATACTTATCCATTTATGCAGGTTTTAATGTATTCCTTCCAGAATCCCACCAACCAGGTTTTTCGCTTCAAAGGAGAATTGTCACTTTATGGTAAAATATTTCAGTGTACTTTATATGCTTGGTCTTGGTCTTTAAAAAAGTTAAACAAATATTTGACCCTTTACTTTCTGAGGTAGCTCATAGTATTGTTCCACTTCAGGGATGTAGTTCTAGTCCTTAACCACTTAAATTTTATGATTTCCTTTTCATCATGCATTTTCTGTTGTAATCTGAACTCTGTGTCATTTTTGGTCTGATCCTGTCTAATTTGTCTTGATCAGGTAGAACTTTGTCATTAATATGAACGGAGTGCTACCTCTTAGAGCTGCATAGAGAGACTGACCCTTGGTTCTGCTAAATGGTTATTATAACAAATATGATAGCTGTGATCACAAATGAGCGGTCCTACCAGTTAACACCCCACCCCTCAAACCATATTCTCCCCTTCTATCAAAGGGGCGTAGTGGTTTAATTGCTATTTACTATGCTGAGAAGAGCTTTTAAGCATTTAATTTCCTGTGCATTCCTCCTTATAGATGTTTCACTATGAGATTGTATGGAAGGAACCTAATTGGCGATACATGATCTTGTAATGTCACATATTTTCTGTTAAGGCTCAGCCTTGTGAATACTTTTTTATTATTGTTTATCATGTTAATTAGAAAAGTGGAAAAGCTGTGATGAGGTCTCTGGTTTGTATTATATCTAACCTTGCTTGTTTAGTTAGGAATGACCTTATATCCTTTTAAGCCTGTGTGATGTAGGAAGTAATTAAACTGAATTATGTTCTGTCACTATTTTCTATTTTGTTAGCAGCCAAATCTTCAATTAGCTTACACTACTTGCCAATGCAGAAATGATTTTTGGGGCCACAAACAAGTGAATTATTATAGAGATAAAGTTTTATTGCTGACTTCAGTTAACTGCTTTGTTAATATAGAGACTAAAGTGCTTTGAGACACCTTGAACCTGGAGAGTATAATTTGCTAGGCTAGCAGATAAAACAAACAAAAAACAATACTGGTTTTTGCCCTGTAGATGGGAATATGTGATTGTGGTAAAGGAACTGCAGAGAAAAGTGAAATACAATGAATATCTCTTTTGCAAAGCACAATTGCATATTACAATTGCAGCCAGTTTGGTGTAGTGGTTAAGTGCACAGACTCTAATCTGGGAGAACCGGGTTTGATTTCCCACTCCTCCATTCACAGCTGCTGGATGACCTTGGGTGAGCCATAGTTCTGTCAGAGGTGTTCTTGAAAAGAACAGTTTCTGTCAGAGCTCTCTCAGCCCCACCTACCTCACATGGTGTCTGTTGTGGGGAGGGGAAGGGAAAGGAGTTTGTAAGCCGCTTTGAGACTCTGAGTGAAGGGCGGGCTATAAATCCAAATTTTGGTAATGGTTGGGAACCTTTTCATTCTGAACTGGGAGGAAGAGATGACAACTTTTGGCAATGACTCTGTTACCCTAAGCATTGCTGAACTCATAGTGGGAAAGCAGATCTCTCTCCAAATCAGAATCTTGAGTAATGCTGAATATATGCTATTTTTTTCCAGTTCTCCTTATAAACAAGGCAGCATTATGCTTTCTCACTGTAAAAGTATTTTATGATTTGCTGTTTCATTTCTGGTGCAGGTACTTGGAACTAGAAAGCAGTGGTCATAGAAATGAAATCAGATTGCACTATCGGTCAGGAAGCCATCGGTCACACACAGAAGTGTTTCCTTACATTTTGGCAGATGACAGGTGGCACCGGCTGTCATTAGCAATCAGTGCCTCACACTTGATTTTGCATGTGGATTGCAATAAGTAAGTATAGAGCTGAATTTCAGATTATGGAACTGCAGTGTTTTGGAGCCTAAAGAAACAGCAGTAAATCAGTTTTATTTTTTGTTTCTGCATTATCTCTTTTTCTTTTTGAAACAGAATTTATGAGAGGGTAGTGGAAAAACCCTATATGGCATTGCCGGTTGGCACAGCATTTTGGCTGGGACAAAGGAACAGTGCACATGGTTACTTTAAGGTATGTTTTCCTCAGGAAGAGAACTACCTTTTATTGAAAGCATTGTATATAGAAGATAAAAGATATCTCAAATGAATGTAAATGTTGGATGCTCAGCTCTAGTGTTACTTTCCCTGTATATTGGGCACACAGATATGAGTAGTCTGTCAGCTTCCTCCAGGATGAGCGGGCTAAAACCTTCCAAACCCAGAGTCGAAGATGTGCAAGGGGCCTCAAGTTCACTCACTGTATCAACTGTGGTGGGGAGGTCACAGCGGAGCGCCAAGACTTTATCCGCAAAATTGCTCGCAATTGCCTCACAGCCAATATCCAATTCCCTAGCATTTTGTCTGCCCTGTGGCAGCGCTGTTAATGACCAAATTGTTCTAAACAATTGGTCTGGGCGTGAGCTCATGGACGCAATCATGGCTGCATAGAATTCCTTCTTAGTGGCCTTGGTTGCCATCTCATAGGATCTCATAAATGTCCTAAAAGATGCTCTTGTTGCCTTGTTGCAAGTACGGTGCCACCGTCTCTCTAGCCATCTTAGTTCTCGCTTCATCAGCCGCAGCTCCTGGGTGTACCAGGGAGCCAGCCTAGAGCGAGCATGCAGAGGGTGCCGGGGAGCAATCTTGTCGATGGCTGTGGAGAGACGGCTATGCCAGTCCTCCACAAGTTCATCCAATGAGCTGCCAGGGGGCCTTGAATCCCGCAAAGCCATTTGAAGCTCCAGGTCCATTTGGCTTTGCGGGTGAGCTAAAATCTGCTCGCCACCTAAACAGGGTCGGGGTGGAACTTTCATATGGGCCTTCAGGGTAAAGTGATCCGACCATGGTACTGCTAATGCAGTAATCTGGTCCACTGTTACTCCCGCTGCCAAGATCAAATCGAGCGTGTTCCCGGCCCGGTGTGTGTGGGTAGATACGAATTGGGAGAGTCCCAGTGCTGCCATTGACGATACTAGGTCTGCTGCCTAACTGGAGACTGCGTCATCGACATGGACGTTGAAATCACCCAGGACCAAAAGTCTAGGGTGCTCCATGTCGGCATGTGTATGCCTTAACAAGATTGCAGCCTGTTAGGCAGATCATGGTGATCTAAATAACAGTCAGAGGTCACATGACTGGACATGTTGCATCAGTCTACAGGAGGTGCTTCAGTGACTCAGCATCTCTGTGCTGATTGGATATTTGGACTAATCCATGTGTATATAAGTCTGTGCTGTATATACCACTGTATGCCAGTATGGTATCAGGTTGCTTGGTGAAGCAGTTTGTCGGTTGAAACTGTGAATGCTTAGCTATAAGGACTGTGTATATAGTGTAAAAAAAATGTGTAAATAGCACCAAACTAAGCTGGTGTGTGCAAGTTCTATATGACTCTGCAACACTCACTATTTGAACAGGAGATATATCATCAGCCATCATTGCCCACATTACTGTCACTCCAATGCCCAGCCTGATACAGCCTCCATCAGAGACGGCAGGCTACTGGCCAGTGCGTTAGGTGGTCGGTACACCAGCCAGATTGCCAAACTCTCCGCGGCCTCCAGCACCAGGCTGACACACTCAGTGCCCGTGATCTCCAGCGGTGGAAGCATCATGAAGGGGTAAGCCTCCTGAATGAAAATAGCCACTCCTCCCCCCGCCCACTGGTCTGTGATTGGTGTAGGACTGAGAACCCGGGTGGGGCAAGTTGGGAGAGACCTACGGTCTCCCCATCCCACACCCAGGTCTTGGTCATGCAGGCCAGGTCCGCCTTTTGTTCTAAAAGGTAGTCCCGAAGGACAGTGGTCATATTATTGATTGACCTGGCATTGCACAACACCAATGTCAGAGGAGGGTTACCAATCCTGGCCCCATTGCCCACTACCTTTGGGATGGGTTGCAGGTTGGAAGGGTGCTGAGCCACTTTATTTCTCAGCATCCTTCCCTTAGCTTTCCGCCTGGACTCACCGCTATACTTCCCCCTCCCCAGGAGCACCGGAATCTGTTGCCCAGGCATTGCAGCACCAACCAGTCTTCACAGTGGCCTCAGATGGATCAGCGGGCTAACCAATGAGCTGATCCACCGATATGGGTGCAAACACAGCAATCGCTCCTTGTGCTGATCGAACCTATTAATTTAACTACCAATCCTACTATAAAATACAAATATCTGCTGATTGCACAAACTCAACAATCTTACTACAATAAATTCTAGCAATCTATCAACCTAGCAATCACTAACATCCAATGAACAATTAAGTTAACTACCATTAGTAGCTCGGTATCCTAACCGACTAAAACCCCATAAACAGCCCCCTTAAAAATTCATCCTCTAACCGGCTAAGCAACATTCAAACCCTCTCCCTTCGATCAGCCTTTTCCAGGGGTTGCTGTTGTCCCATTAGCATCATCTTCTGGCTCCTCTTCTGCAGGGGAAGGAAGGAAAACCCCAGCATCCTTCCCTGGTAGTTGTTACTGAGAGCCAGCCCTGGGGGGCGCTCCGGTCTCTAAATTCTCACTGGCTATAGAGTCTACTCCTCCTCGAGCATCCAAAGCCCCCTTGCTCATCCTGTTCAGGTAGTTCAGGGGGAGGGTCTGCATCCCAGCCACAATCCCCGATCTACCCGTTAGGCTCCATTGCTGCAGCTCCGTCGTGGCTCGCTGGCCTCCAATGTTGCGGCCCCATGGCGCCCACCTCCATCCCGGCCGATCTGGCCGTTGCAGGCCCGCGGGTGTCCGCTGCCGCGTTCTCTCACCGCCTGAGTGATCGGGGGAGCTCAGATCTTGTTATAAATATACGTAAAGCCAGGGGTCATTTCGTAAAAAAAGAGGTGCAGGAGCTCATTAGCATACCTCATTAGCATAACTTATTTGCATATTCCATACACCCCTGACATCACTGGAAGTGTGTCAGAAGGCAACACTCACCGCTCAGGCTCCACTGGACTCTTTTGGATTGCTAGCTATGGGGGGGGGGATGCGCAGATCTGCCCTAGCAGAGGAGGGAGAGCTTGTACCTGAATAAAACTTGGCCTTAAAGGTGCCACTGGACTGTTTTGGATTGCTAGCTGGGGGGGGAGGGATGCACAGATCTGTGCAGGAAGGAAGGAGGGAAAAAAGAGAAGGAGGGAAGGAAGGAAGGAAGGAAGGAAGGAAGGAAGGAAGGAAGGAAGGAAGGAAGGAAGGAAGGAAGGAAGGAAGGAAGGGGATTCTTGTTCCTCATGGCCTGGGGCTGCTGGGAGCAGGGGGTGGGGCTTGTTGCATGTGCCCGCTCCCTGGGCTCTTTACTGCCGGAGCTCCGCTCCTGTGCGCTCCTGCAGGAAATGACCCCTGCGTAAAGCTGTTGATATATGAAAGAATCACATAAATTGGCACAGGAAGAATTGGTGCTTACATTTGGGCCATCAAATTTATCCCTCTCTGTGCCAGGAAGCAATTTTCTTGACTTGTGTGTATTTGGTTACAACAGGCAACATGGCATCCATAAAATTATTTGCATGTGGAGAATAAGCTGTTTTTATTTCAGTGTCAAGTATCCATGACCCTGTTAACAGATGGAAGCTGAATTAAAAAATAAAGAAAATGCTGGAGGTTGGTGGAAGATTGTGGATTTCCTGGCTGTTGATGACATGGCAGTTATCCCATTAAAATAGTTGCACAGCTTGAAACCTTTCTTGCTCCTGGGAAAAGAAGTGATGGCAGTAGGCCCAGCAGTGTATTTTATTGGCTGTATCTGATACATCATTGTGGCTCTTCCTAGAGGGCTGGGATCTTGCCTTGATTATTACTACTTTTGTAGCTTCTAGGACTGACTGCAATGATGAACTGTACATGGATATACTTTGAATATAGTTCTGTAACTTCTTCTGGTACAAAATGCTGCATCTTGTTTTCTGTATAATATAGGGAAGTAGGGAATTTCATGGCAATTCTTACTTATTGGCTGGCTTCCAGGTCCATTTCATGGTTTTAATTCTGACCCATAAAGCTCTTCATGGCCATCTACTTCTAAAGGCACCAGTACTAATTATAAGCACAAACACAGATCCTGCTTCCATAGTAATCTGTTACAAATAAAAATTAACCTATTCAGTTGGCATATTTAAAGTCTTCATAAACCTTCTCTAACATTAATCTCTATAAATGTCATTCTCAGAATTATTAGTCATTCTTTAAGAACTGGACACAGTATATTCACTCGTCTTGTAAATTACCTGCCTATTTACATACCTCAACCTCTCCAGGTGGGAAATACAGAATTGATTACCCATTGTAATCACAGGACAGATGCCTGAGTGCCAAGGAAGCAGTATACTCTCTAGTTATATTCCTGAGGGCAAATAACTAGGGCAGAAGAGTGACATTTTTAGGCTGTCTCTTATTTCTTTCTGTTTAGCTTTGTTTTGTTTTTCAATTTTCTAGCACACTCTAGTGGCCAGAGATGAAAGATTTAAAAGTTAAAAATTAAGAAAAATTTACTATAGTAGGCAAAAGACAGCAGCAGTGGAGATGGAACACCCCTTCTCCCTCTGTAAACAGTGGCCTTGATATAAGACACTGGAAAACTAGATTTTTCTTCACATGTACTTAGAAAGATGCTCCTCCCTTGTATTTCTGCAGCAGTCTAGGTCCTGGGATTGATTCTTTCCCTCATATTTTTAGGAAGGATTGTGCATTGTGCTTGTATCATAGATTCCCAGATGAACTTTTGTGAGCTTATATTGTTTGTAGACTAGAATATGCATTAGGGAAGCTTATTTGCCTGGAATAGTACTACATTAATAATTCAATACTAATTCAGGGTCTGATGTAATCCTGACCAAAAACTACTACATCCAAAATCTATAGGAAAATTACATCTTTTACATGACTGTATTGATTGAACTCCTGGGTATTTTTAGGGATAGTTTTTGACTGAAGGGCCTTCTAGAGATTCCAAGAAATCAGAAAGGTGATGGGTTTGGACTACATTTGGTATATATTTCCCAAAAGTTCTAGTTTGTTTACCTGGGAGACATTTAGATAGCTGGGATAGAGTTGTAATTCACAAGTATAGTTGTTCTATGTAAGGCTGCAGAAAGTGTACCTCATCCTGGAAATGGGGCATCTGCCAATAATTCATGACTTCCTAGTTTGTTAAGGAAGAGCACAGCTCACCAACTCTGGATTCAACACTCTTGGATTACAGTACTAAATCCAGCAATAAATACACATAAAGGCTGATTTGCATAACCATATTATGCATTTTTTTCAGTTCATCCTGACTTCTCATGTTGGTTAAAAAAATCATTTGTGTATGTAAACAAAATAAGTATTTGTGTGAAAAGACCTTTTCAGTGGGATGTGTGTGTATGTATGCACAAACGACCATATGAGTATAAAAACAGTTGTGTCACACTTTTTTACATTCTATTGTATGGAGGTACCAATTGTCTCTGTGTGAAATCTGTCAGTTTCCCACACTACTTTATGCTGCTGCTTCATAGAACTTAATGCTTGGGTTTTTATATTTTGTCTCAGTAAAACAATGAATTTACACATATTTAGAACATTTGATGCATTTTGCTGAAATGGAGGTAGTAGCAGGCTTGACCCTAGCATATCCTCAGAAATAATAATATAGTTGGGGGTGGGGCTTGAATTGTGATCATTCAGTTCTAGAAAAATGAAATATTTTTATTTGTGCTTTTTAACTGGAAAAGTAGTACACATTATTTTAAAAATTAAAATAGCCGGCTAACTTCTGTTAATAAAAATTAAAGACAACAAGATCCTATAAGAACAGATGAACATTCAAATATACCCTTTTTAAAGAGAAGAAAAGGCTTAAATGATGAAACACAAGTGGATAGACAGTGAAAAGAAATGGGCTAATGAGACCCCTGGCTAGACCAAATACACACAATCTGTACTATTTTAATGAGTGTTAAGCTTTTATGCAAATAAAAAAAATGTAACATATGAATGGAGCAGGGATGCAGTGTTTGTTGCACAAGGCTTTGCAGCAGATTTGTATGGAGAGTTGCCAGGGAGGATCTATTCTGGGACTGGCTCTTGATGATTTGGTACTAAAGCAATCATGGAAAATATCCCACAACCCCCCCACTAAAATTAATGGAAGTTGTGCAGTAAGCGTATCTGTGGGTTTGTGCTCTGATATTTTTATTTTAAATATGTGCCTCAAAATTCAATGAAACTGCAAATTATTTTAAAATTGCTTTTAAAGGTCATTGGAAACTTTTTTTTATTTAGTCACCAAAGAAAAGTAACAGTGAATTCACAGAAAACTAGTCTCTTGCTGCTTAATTATGCCTTGACATTTAATCCTAAATCTTCTAAAAAATGGTTGAATGCATGTGTATGTCAGTGTGTACATGTATAGCTATTTTCCTTTCCTGTTCTGCTACTGCTATGGTGAGTGAAAGCAAGCCATAATGATTTCATGAAAACTATTCGGATTGTGTAGCTGGTTGGTGAATGAGAGGGTTTTACATGCAAACACTTGCTTTAAAATGTTATACCAATAGGCTAAAAATAATATAACCTTTCTTTCCCTGCTTGTACACAGGGCATAATGCAAGATGTGCAATTACTTGTCATGCCTCAAGGATTTATTTCTCAGTGCCCAGATCTTAATCGCAGTAAGTGTGCTAGTTCTTATACAATAAAATATGTTGTGGTGCTTTTTGTTTAATTTTTTTCCAGCGAGATTTTTCTTAAAGTGTATTGATTATCAGGTAACTCTTGAATAGACTGAGCCTCCATCCAGTACAGTCTGACAAATGCGACATTTGTGATTTCAGCATGCCCAACCTGTAATGATTTCCATGGACTTGTGCAGAAAATAATGGAGCTGCAGGATATTTTAGCCAAAACCTCTGCCAAGGTAATGCCTTTCTGAAAAGTTTTAGGGGTAGACTGTAGGGCTTCACAAGCTCTGATAAACTATGTTTATGTGTAGTTTTCTATATGTGTATTTATTCTTGTGGAACACTTTCCTTACCATTTGTGTTTTTTCTCCTATTGGAAAATTTAATAAAAATCCTTGAACAAGAAGTGGTTCATTAATATTCACAATTTGCTCTCTAGAAAAATGATTCATTGATTTGAATAAAATAATTTAGATATTTAAGAACTCCTATTGTTTGAAGTCTTGTCCAAAGAGTACATATTTATACACGAAAAATGAAAAACTACCCTATCAACCCATAACTTCCTTGGAGAGGGTTGGCTCAGTGGTTTAGTACCTGTGTTGCCTGCCAAAATTCTGATGTTCAGCCCTTGGCATCTCCAGTTGAAAGCCTCAGTCTCAGACCAGAGACCCTCGAAAACTGTTGCTGGTCAGAGTTGTCAGTACTGACCTTGATAGGTCTGACTAGCTTAAGGCAAGCTTCTTGGGAAAATGCTTCCCTTTCTTCTGCTGGGAAAATGCATTAAATCCTGTGTGCACTGGCTTAATAGAAGGTAGCGTATTGCTTCTGTTTGCTGTTATTGGTTAATAAAAACAAGGCCGTCATGACTCTTCCTGTGTAATACGTTTTAGCATTGCCAGGAAGGAGAAACATATCAATTTTAATTAATAAAACAAAAATAAAGAACTACTTTCAAGATTAAATGTTTTTGAATATGGTCTTTGCTCTATAAATTTAATGAAATGACAAATACTCAAAGAATGTTCATATATCAAAATGTGGAATGAATATCTGTATAAATTTTATGCCATTCCTGAAATCCTTTATCTATTTTGTTTTTAGTGTAATAGCATTATTGAGTGTCCTATATGTATTATTACAATGATTATAAATATGCGTGCTGTGAATGCGACACAAATGTGATCACCAGGCGAAATTTACCTTGTTCAGGTCCCTAGTTTAGACACAAGGAGAGCTCCTGATTAGATTACCTAAGTGGCTGTTATCAAGGTTAACACTTCCTCGTTAAGGAGAACTGAGCAAAAAACCTGGCTGGGTCCAGCCCCTGGTTTTCCACAGTGGCCTACCACATGCTAAAGAAAGCATGTCTGAATGTGAGGGCTTCTTTCAGGTGTCATGCCTCATAGACAGTGACAGATCTATCATCCATTCGTTTGTATAATCCCTCTTTTAAAGCTATCTTGTGGCAGGTAATTCAGTGAACTAATTTTGTGATGTGTGAAGTACTACTGTCTTCTGTCTGCCAGTGTTTTCAATGGATAGCCATGAGTTCTTGTAGTATGGAAGGGAGACAAAAACACACAATGGCTGAGCTGCTCTTTTCTATAAGAGAGTAGAGTAATACCTGGACAGCAACTTTAAGGTATTATAAAATATTACAAACCCACCCACCCCGCTAGTGCTTGTGAGTAACATGAGTTGGATGGTATATCAAATCTCTGGGACAAACATTGGATACCATTTGATATAATAAGGGGTAGAGGAAATGGCACTGGATGTTGTACAAACCTAGTAAGAAGTGGAGTTAATTAATTAGTGCCCATCCATGTTCCTGTTCCTTCAGCCATCTCAACATCAGCTCAGTTTTCCTTCCTCCCTGAAACTGATTCTGTTCAGTGCTAGGTGTGTCCAGAATAAAATTATTATCATCCAGATCTAACTCCTAGATGAAGGGTCTTGCATCACTGACCTGGCTGGTGTTTGATCCTGTGTTGGCCCATGCTGGGTTTTGTGTTCGTTCAATACAGGCACTTGGTGTTGCCAAGGTTCATAAAATTTCAGTCTTTTCCTCTGGTCCTGATTACCATTACTGAATGTGTGCAAGTGGTATTGGGAACTAGGATCAGACTTGAGATTCTGTGGGTAAGGTGCCCAGTTTGCTGCCTAACAGAGTTCCTGGCTGAGCTCAAGATGGTGTTCTGAAGCTTTGTGTTGGAACCCTCCCCTCACCATGGTCCTGAAAGATTTCAACAGCCATGCAGAGGCCCCTATCACACGTAGCTTAGAATTTCATGGCCACTGTGACAACTATGGGCTTCTCCCTATATAACTATAGTCCCAGAGCACACCTTCGTAAATATAAGGACTACCATGTTTTATTTCTGGTCTGTCATACAAAGACCTGTGTGTTCTAATTATTGCTTTGGGAGAGATCTGATTATTTATTTACTCCCTTTTTTCCATCATGAAACTTTGCTGGTTTTTATATTTTCAAATGGAGAATAGCTGTTTTTTCCCTTCTCTCTCC
The DNA here is from genome assembly GCF_001447785.1 of Gekko japonicus. Classification (NCBI taxonomy): domain Eukaryota; kingdom Metazoa; phylum Chordata; class Lepidosauria; order Squamata; family Gekkonidae; genus Gekko; species Gekko japonicus. Next base: position 267,326 of record NW_015165294.1, read on the forward strand.
CAGTAGCCTTGGTGGATCTTGAAATTTGTACAGTAGCTTGCCAGTGCACATACTGTTGAAGACACTAATTATCGCAGCACTGTCTCCTTTGGCTGCTTCCTTGTTTTGCTCCACCTCTGTCATCGTGAACCTGAAAATATTGTTACACAGATTAGAACAGCTAAAATTCTTCCAGCCCCAGAAGCTAACATATTGAACACATAATTAAAACAATCTGTAAGTCTTCACCAGTACCATGCAGTGCTTCAAAACTGGTTGCTCATGTGAATCTCTAGCTGTCTTTTCAACAGCAGCATTTCTTATCAAAATAGTTTCTGGAGGCTGATAGATGGAAAATCCATGTGGAGCACAATTTTGTTTTTCTTGGAAGCAAGTTCCTGTTCATTACAAAAGAGCTTACTTCCAACACATGTGCATAGAACATATCTTAGTTGCTTATTTAATCAGAATGATAATGATTGAAATAGAAGGCATTTGCAGCCAGATCCAGATTATTCTGGAATGCCTGTTGGATAAATAGGACAGTCCATGAGCACAAAAATAATTATGCATGAATAAAACCTTGAACAGCTAGAAAATAGAGTTGGATTATGTTCCAACCTTGCATTTTTCTTTCACAAGTACCTGGATATTTGATTCCATACTCATAATTTCTCATTCAGTAATATTTCATCCATACAGCTTTTACTGTAGTTTTAGGCCATCAGTTCTACAACTAACGAGTTCCTCTCTGTGGAATATGTACCTAGCTGTCGCGAGCTGAGCAGAGGATGAATAGATTGGATCAGTGTTATTGCGAAAGAACCTGCACTATGAAAGGCATAACCTACAGAGAATTTGAATCTTGGACAGATGGCTGTAAGAACTGCACTTGCTTGGTATGGCTATAATTTTGAATGGACATTGAGGAACCTGGTTGCATAATTTGATTAAAGTGCTTATATATTTTAGGTGTGAAATCTCTTTACTGAGGTAAAAAAATAAGTGTTGTATATGAAATAGTTTACTCAACTACATTATTCTTCATATCTTATGGTTTTTCTAAAATCAGCTTGGATCCTGTTCTCATGTTATATCCAATGCTGGAAGGGAATGGGAAGAGTCTTGTACGACAAGAGTGGCATGGCCAAACGAGTCACCCTTCTCCTAATGTCATATCTCTGGTAGATGTTGCAGTGTGTAAATGGGCCCCCAGAGTCATGCATGGCTGGAGTACAGCACAGAAGAGATTCTTTCTTCTCACTCTTCCTCAGGGCTACTCAAGGAAGAGGGAATTCCTTAGCATAGTTTAGAAGCAATATAAGGTTGTGTAAAAAGAAATAGGTTTGTTTCTATCCATCCATTGTTAGAAGAAGAAGAGGAGGAGGAGGAGGAGATTGGATTTATACCCTGCTTTTCACTTGGAGTCTCAGAGTGGCTTACAAACTCCTTTCCCTTCCCCCACACAACAGACAACGTGTGAGGCAGGTGGGGCTGAGAGAGCTCTGAGAGAACTGCTCTTTTCAAGAACAGCTCTGACAGAACTATGGCTTGCTCAAGGTCATCCAGCAGCTACAAGTGAAGGAGTGGGGAATCAAACCCGGGTCTCCCAGATTAAAGTCTGTGCACTTAACCACTATACCAAACTGGAATACCTGGTGGGTCTACAGATCAGTTGCTGAGTACATGCTAGTTTCAAGGCATAGTTTGTGAGTGAGGGGTTCTGGGGATTTATTTTACATGTTTCTGGAAAAGAATATTTCCTCTAATATTGATACATTTATTAGGAGCCAGCATACTTGGGAAAAGGAAATGCAGTCAAGCTGCAGAATACATAGCCATGTAAACATGGCTTTGATTGTAGCGAAATTTGAAGTATGTCAACCATAGTCAGAAGCTCCATGGACCTCCATGCAAGCCACGGATACTCCATTTATCTTTGGTGATCAGGAATGCACTCACATTGTGTTGCTGATGCATTCCCAACAGAGAAATAAATAGGGCAGCTTCTGCTTTTACTCAGTGCTACATTAGAATTACTGGATCAGAGGGATGATGTATTGGATTTTCACAAAGATAAGATACTAGCTCAGATCCCATGAAATGCAAAGGTTTTTCTCTGTGATTTTTCTCCAGCTGTTTTCTATCCCCAATTGCCCTCTGGCCTTTAAAATGCAGAGGTTGGAAGCAGCAACATCTGAATGGACTAAAGCCATGCAACCTGTGAAGGCTACAATGAAATCCCCTTCCTCTTTCATCAGCGATGCTTCTGACAGGAGTGCATTAGCACAAGATTGGAACCTACCCCTCCTCATTGCAGTCTCCTGGGCCATGTAACTTATTGTACATGCAGGTTCTACCAGCTCTAACATCAGTTTTTGGAGGTCTCAGGGTTCATGGGGTAGAGGGAGTGTCAGGTTCCACTGGGGCTGGGCCTGAGCCTGTCTGGCTGTCCAGGGTCTCTTTTGGTTGGTTTTCTGTCCCCAAAAGGAAGCCTCAGAATACGGCAAATGGGGGGCGGGGTTCACTTTACCCAGTTCCCATGTTCTTCCCAGCCTGTTAACTTTTCCCAGTTGCCTAAGACAGCTCTGACCCTGGCTACTGCTGGGTGTGCCTTTATGAGTCCTTGGGAGAGGGACAGCCCTGGGCTCTGTCAATCCTCCCTTCCCATTAACCTGATCCAGGAGAGTGAGAGATTCCTAGGCCAGTGGATCCTTGGCCAGGGCCACCCTGCCTATCAGTCCTCCTCCAGGTCCTCCTGGCTCAGACTGGCCCAAGACAGTCTAGGTTACTTGCTCAATCTCCCACCCTTCAGGTCACAGGTTCCTGGGCCAGGAGATCTGGATCAGCTCCACAGTAGCCATGAGCAAGCTTGCCTTCCCCCACTCTGCCTGCTCATTCACCTCAGGAGTGGCCACTGAAGGCTGGCTTGGGGGTGCTCCCTGTTGAGCCACCACTGGGGACCCTGCCCATTGCTGTTTTGGCACTGGAGCTGCAGGGCCTGCTGGTTGGCATGCAACTGGCTCCTTGCTGGGCTCCCCCCAGCCATCCTTAAGAGGAGGCCTGTCTACCGGTGTAGCTCACAGCGATTTGGCTGTCTGCTCCCGCAGCATCAAGACTTGCCAGGGAGGCTGTTCTGCACTGGGCTTCCCAGCCTCCAGCAAGTAAGTCCATGGGCAGGCGCCTTGTCCCCAGACCAGGAGGATAAAACAGCTGTGTCTGCAAGTTCTACTGCCCTTGAGCTTTGTAAAATTCAGTATACTATATTTTTAAAAAAGAATACGTACTGGCTTTTTTCTTGAAATCTTAGCAAGTATTGATCTCCATTTTATAATTCAATAAAGTTTTGTAATTCACAGCAACCTATCAATTCATACAACTGGCAGAATGTCTTTCTAAAGAAATGTTGTGTTACTCTCAGTGTATAAAAAATCTGCTATGCATATATCAGGAATCTATGCAGAATTATTTTCTTTTTGAGTATATATAATCTGTCTTCCTAATCAAGAGAAGAAAATTGGATTTTTGGCCTTTTGAAATAAAATGTTATGATTAAAGAACCACATGACCTAAAACATATTTATCTGATCAAATTATGTTAAAATACTTTTAAAATAACCTGTTTATTATTTCTAGAATGGTTCTATCCAATGTGAAGCACTGATTTGTCCACTTACTGATTGTCCACCTAATTCTGCTCCTACATATGTTGATGGCAAGTGTTGTAAGGAATGTCAAGGTAAGTGTTGTGGGGTCTTCTTTTGGTAGCTATTTTCATTTTACAATATTTATAGATCTTATGTTCCCAGGCCAGGTCTCCAGTTAGGATGAATCAATACTTTGGGAATGACTAAAGCCAAAGCTAATTTTTTAAAAAATTGATTGTTTCAGGGTAGTGATAAAAGAATGAGCTTAATTTTCCTGTTGAAATTTAATGATATTTAGATTTTGATCCAGCCAAGAGATCTCATTTACAGAGAAGAATATATCTAGAACTTGCTATCTAATTCTTGTTTTAAAACTACCATTAGTGTGAATTTGGACAAAACATTGTTTCAGGATGAAGTCTGAGCTCTAGGAATCAGCTATAAGTTTCACTGTTAAAACAGAGTTTGTGGTCATTAATACAGTTAAGGAAATTTGTACTAGAGTATTGTTTTAAGTGATATATCATCAAATATATGTTGGGTTGTTTAATGGACCTATCTCTGGCAGGGAGGGCGTGGGTATAAATTGGAAAAATAAATAAATAAATAAATATCCATCCTGCTTCTAATATGCATGTGTTCAAGATGATAAACATGCTTGTATTATGTGGCATTTTCATTAAGTGTCTTCCTAAGGATGTTACATAGGAATGTGTGCAGTAAATAGTTCATAGACACTGATACATGCAAAGATATTTGTTTAGCTAACATATCAATATGTAAACTCTCTTTTTAAACAGTTTTTATTTTATTTCCTTTTCTGTATTTAATCTAGTCTGTAATACCTATGCATGCATGATCATGCACTGTTTAGTAAAGCAATATGTAAGTTTATAAGTGCTGTCAAGTTGCAACTGACTTACAGCGACCCCAGCAAGGAGTGTTCAAGCAAGTGAGAGGTAGAGGTGGTTTGCCATTGCCTTCCTCTGAAGAGTTTTCTGTGGTCTCCCATCCAAGTACTGACCCTGCTTAACTTCCAAGATCTGATGAGGTGAAAATTACTGCCTACCCTTGTGTGCAAGCAGGACAGAGCTAAATGTAAAATGGCTTTTAATGCCAGATTATTTGCTCCCTTCTCCAGTTTACACATGCATTATGAGTGGCTTTGAGATTTACTTTTCTGCAGGTTGCTAATGATAGAAATTACCTACCTTATCAATAACTCAATAATGACTAACAGAATTCAGTAAGTTAATAAGAATTCATTTGTTTGGAATTAACATTTGATCAAATCAGTGGTCATTAATCTACAGATGTTTGCTCTGGTCCCATGACAGCATGTTGCTCCTAAACTGTACGAATCATCACTGCTTTCATTAGGGGGATAGATCAAGATGGGTAGCTATGTTAGTCTGTCTGTAGTAGTAGAAAAGAGTCCAGTAGCATGTTAAAGACTGACAAAATTTGTGATAGGGAATGAGCTTTCATGAGTCACTGCTCACTTCTTCAGATATAGCTAGAATGTGAGTCCATCTGTCCTATATATTGGAAAGTGAAGTGATTTCAGATGTCATCTGTCAATACATAGAACAGATGGACTCTCAACAAATTGAGGGCTAATTTAGTCATTCATTTACTTAAAGATACAGAATTGCTAAATGTGCATGGCCAGGTGTCATGGCTACTATCGGATACAAATGATTGTGTCACTTTGTCGGGCTGGACCATGTGTACCATAAAACATAACATGAGGTCTCGGAGATAAAAACTTTTTAAAGGTGATTTCAGATGCCGAATGGCAATAGCAGGTGAATGACAACAGCAGGCTTGATTAGTTTAGGTGTGATATGCAGAGGTGTAGTAGCCATGGAGATACCAGCATTGGTAATGAGACAGGAAACCTAGGTTTCAATTCAGTCCAGGAGGATTCAGTCTAGGAGGATGCAAAGAATAAATGGACAGAAGTCTGATGTTAGAAACCACAACATTCAAAAACCAGTAGGGGAACATTTAACCTTCCAGGACATTGCTGACCGAAGAGTAGCAGTTCTCTTACCAGGGAATTTTAAAGGGAGATTAGAAAGAGAGACTGCTTAACTGCAACTGATAATGAAGCTCAATGTATCCCCCAGGACTGAATTGGGACCTAGTTTTCCTGTCTCATTTTCAGTGCCTGCTATTGTCATTTGGCATCTGAAATCACTCCAAGATATAAGGACCAATGGACTCACATTCTAGCTGTATCTGAAGAAGTGAGCAGTGACTCACGAAAACTCATGTTCTGCCACAAATTTTGTTAGGTGCTACTGGAGTCTTGGAGCTGCGGTGGCTCAAGTGGTTGGGACGCTGAACTGCAGGCTGTGGAGGGTTGGCCTCCATTCCTGAGGACTGGAAGGTAGCTAATGTCACTCCCATCTTTAAAAAGGGTTCCAGAGGAGATCCGGGAAATTACAGGCCAGTCAGTCTGACGTCGATACCGGGTAAATTGGTGGAAACCATTATTAAGGAAAGAATTAGTAGGCACATAGATGAACAAAACCTATTGAGGCAGACTCAACATGGGTTCTGTAAGGGAAGATCTTGTCTCACTAACCTGTTAATGTTCTTTGAGGGGGTGAACAAACATGTGGACAAGGGGGATCCAATAGATATTGTTTACCTTGACTTCCAGAAAGCTTTTGATAAAGTTCCTCATCAAAGGCTCCTAAGTAAGCTCAAAAATCATGGGATAAAAGGACAAGTCCTTTTATGGATCAAAAACTGGCTAATTAATAGAAAACAGAGAGTGAGTATAAATGGGCAGTTCTCCCAGTGGAGGGGTGTAAGCAGTGGGGTACCACAGGGATCAGTACTTGGTCCACTGCTTTTTAACTTGTTCATTAATGATTTGGAGTTGGGAGTAAGCAGTGAAGTGGCTAAATTTGCGGATGATACGAAGTTGTTCAGGGTGGTGAAAACCAGTGAGGATTGTGAGGCACTCCAAGGGGATCTGTCAAGGATGGGCGAGTGGGCGTCAACATGGCAAATGGGGTTCAATGTGGCCAAGTGCAAGGTGATGCACATTGGAGCCAAAAATCCTAAATATAAATACACGTTGATGGGGTCTGAACTGGCAGAGACTGATCAAGAGAGAGATCTTGGAGTTGTAGTAGATAACTCACTGAAAATGTCGAGACAGTGTGTGACTGCAATAAAGAAGGCCAATGCTATGCTGGGGATTATTAGGAAGGGTATTGTAAACAGATCAGCCAATATCATAATGCCGCTATATAAATCAATGGTGCGACCTCATCTGGAATACTGTGTGCAATTCTGGTCACCACACCTTAAAAGGGATATTATAGCTTTGGAAAAAGTGCAGAAAAGGGCAACTCGAATGATAAAAGGGTTGGAACACTTTCCCTATGAGGAAAGGTTAAGGCGCTTAGGGCTCTTTAGCTTGGAGAAACGACGACTGAGGGGTGACATGATTGAGGTTTATAAGATTATGCATGGGAAAGAGCAGGTAGAGAAAGAGGTACTTTTCTCCCTTTCTCACAATACAAGAACTCGTGGGCACTCCATGAAATTGCTGAGCGGTCGGGTTAGAACAGATAAAAGGAAGTACTTCTTCACCCAAAGAGTGATTAACACTTGGAATTCACTGCCACAGGAAGTGGTGGCGGCTACAAGCATGGACGGCTTCAAAAGGGAATTAGATAAGCATATGGAGCAGAGGTCCATCAGTGGCTATTAGCCACAAGGTATAGATAGGGACTCTGGGGCAAGTGATGCTCTGTCATCTTGGTGCTTGGGGGGGTCAACAGTGGGAGGGCTTCTAATGTCCTGGCTCCACTGGTGGACCTCCTGATGGCACTGGTATTTCTGGCCACTGTGTGATACAGAGTGTTGGACTGGATGGGCCTTTGGCCTGATCCAACATTGGCATCTCTTATGTTCTTATGTTCTTATGACTTGACTGGCTTTCGAGCAAGGGAACCTTTACCTTTACTGGACTCTTGCTCCTTTCCACTAATAAAGCTTTCAAGCTGTACTGTTAGGTTTCTTTTTTTTCAATTAAGAACCAAAAATGTGAGAAGAAAGTCTAATGAAGGGCCAATATTAAAAACCTAGTTAAAACTTCTACTATACAAAAATACAAGTATTTGTTAGAGACAGTAAAAACATACATAAGGGCCCAATGAAAGCCTCTTAAAAAGTATAGCCTAAACACAAGGGCCAATACACATGACCTGACGCGTTTCTGCCCTATTGGGGCCTTCTTCAGAGGTCAAACAATATTGAGGTACACATAACTTAAATGCATATTGCAATAAGATAACCAATAAGTGAATATTGGACCAGGAAGAGGAAGGTTAAGCAGCAAGATCTAAAGACACATGACAAAGATGTTTGTGAGGCCTCAAAAGGTGAAAGCCATGTCTCTGGTGCCAAATGCACAGTTGCTGAATTAGAACATCTTCCAATTTAGGTCCAAAAAACACCTGTGTGGCTATCAAAGTCAGAGCTAGAGTGTCCTCAAGCAAATAGCAGTGCTATTGAGTAGGTGTGGTTAACCTTCATAATTTGGTGCTGGGTGATGCAATCCTAGTGAAATGCTTGTTTGTTTTCCCCTCCCTGTGTCCTATTTTTTCCCCTTTCATCTGTTTAAACTGGAGGGGGGGTCCCTCCGTGAAATAATGTGCTGATTTCAGACTGGGCCAAATCCACTCAAGTACTAGTGATGAAAGCAAAGGGGGAATGAAGAAAGGCAGCCAGCAAGATGGGAGGGGTGAAAGGGAGACGTGTTGAACTCGAACATATGGAACCATAAAATGTATTTTTAAATACTTAGCCATCTACTTCCATTATTAAACAATAGAATCCAGTGGGATTGAATTATTAAACAATGGAAGCCAATCTAAGGCCCGGAAGAGGGACGGATCGGGGGCACATCAAACGGGTGTGATCACACCGCAACATCTGGGAAGCGGAGCGCACCCGTCCCTGATCCGTCCCTTCAGGCCGATAACGCGCAGCCAAAAAGAAGCTACACAACAGCAGTATCAAGTACTAGTGATGAAAGCAAAGGGGGAATGAAGAAAGGCAGCCAGCAAGATGGGAGGGGTGAAAGGGAGACGTGTTGAACTCGAACATATGGAACCATAAAATGTATTTTTAAATACTTAGCCATCTACTTCCATTATTAAACAATAGAATCCAGTGGGATTGAATTATTAAACAATGGAAGCCAATCTAAGGCCCGGAAGAGGGACGGATCGGGGGCACATCAAACGGGTGTGATCACACCGCAACATCTGGGAAGCGGAGCGCACCCGTCCCTGATCCGTCCCTTCAGGCCGATAACGCGCAGCAAAAAAGAACCTACAAAAGAGCAGTACCTGCCTGAAACGCCGCAGCAAGTGCAGCTGTGCGATCGCCGGTGCACCCGTCTTCAGGAGCATTCGAGGCTCCTGTCCGAACTGCGCATGCGCACACATGCACAGCCGGCTACCTCGCTCTGCATCCCGAGGCTTCCCCCCGGCATCTGATTGTGCCGGGGAGCAAGTGCGCGGCAGCTCGGGGGATCTGTCTGATCCCGCCGACACGTGTCTATTTTGCTGCGGCTCAGAAAAGCCGTGCTTTGGCCGTGCTTCCCCCCCCTGTGTGACCGGGGCCTAAGTGTTCTAATTCCTAATCAGGGTCTTTTTGAAAGAAAATCCCAGATAGACACAGAGAACTCTACTCTTAAAAAAACTTCAGAATAAGCCAAAATAATTTTCTTTTAACTCTCCTTTCCCCTTATCCCAATGTGACCCTTCCTTTTAACACACATACAGGTGTGTGTGTGAGAGTGTGTGTGTGTGTGTGTGTGTGTGAGAGAGAGAGAGAGAGAGAGAAAGAGATATCAAGTCTCAAAGAAAAGAGCAGAACATTGTGCTTGTCAGAGGAATCCATCTACCCTCTCATCCTTCCTCTGAAGAAGTGTAGGAAAGCTTATACCAGAAATAAAACGTTGCTGCTCTTAAAGGAGCCACGGGACTCACACTTTGCTCTTTCACCTGGGCATGGCTCTCTCTTCCTTCCCCCTCCCTTCCCTTGCTTCCCCCTCACTTCCTCCCAAAGGAGGAGCTCTCAGCCAATGGAGAGAAGGGAGGCTTAACTTGGAAGGAAGAAGGAAGCAACAGAGGGAACTAGGCAAAAGTGAGTTGCAATGCAGCAGCTGCAGCAGCCCTGAAGAAGGAAGGAGGGAGCCAGTTGCTCACGGGCTGAATACGAGCTCTGCAGGGCTGGATCCTGCCTACGGGCCATATGTTTGACACCCCTGTTCTCTAGACCTTGACCATTCAATTCAATCCAATATGTTTTTGGTTTTTTTGTGTTTTCCATGTGTGTGTGTGTGTGTGTGTGTGTGTGTGTGCGCGCACACACACCTGGAAGTCATGGCAATCTCTGGTGACTGATTCCTGCTGGGGCGCTGGGTGATATTAAGAGAGGTGGCTGAATAAAGTCTGCCCCCAACTCCCGAATGCTGGTATTTCAAGGAGGTCTCCAATAAAAATACTTGCCAGAGTCAACCCTGCTTAGCTTCTGAGATCTGATGAGATTGGGCTTGCCTGGGCTCTCCAGGTTAGAGCAATTAAATCCAGCATCTCTCCTTATTAATAATTGCATTTTCGAGTGGCAAAGTTCTATGCGCGCCAAAATCAGTTGGCTGCCTGAACTGCCACTCAGAAGGCACTGGCTGCATTGGCTGGCTGCATTGTGGAGTTCCACCCACAGAAGCCCCAACCAGCCTCTCACCCTCAGTCTACAGGGAGACACTGGACGAGATGGATGCTCCGGCGGGCAGAGGCTTAGGGGGCCAAGGCCAATCCTGCCACTGGGGGAGGCAGCAAGACCTGCACGTCTTTACTGCCTATTCAGCCAATGGCAGTGGGGAGGCAGGAGGATGGGCCCAGCTGGTCTTGGTGCGGCCTGCTGGCTCTCTCCAGCCCCGAGCCGAGCTGGTCTGGGCTGCACCACCACTGCCTTCTTCTTCCTCGGCAGACTCCAGCCACGCCCTCCTCATGCCTCTCTCCCATGGGTGGGTGATAGAGTGATGGCGGCAGAGAGCCGGGCCCCGGCTGGAGGGAGGGGGATGAGGGAGACAAGCCAAGAGTGCTGTGGCCTACCTCAGTGTGGGCCAGCATGGTCGCTGCTTCTGCTTGGCCCGACCACAGCAGCAGCAGGACAAGGAGTCTGAGGGGAGGGAGGGGCAGTGGTCAGCCAGGAGGGAGGGAGGCAGCCAGCAGCAGCAGCACCGCAGCTGCCCCAGGAACAGCGCACGCCAGCTAGGGACGCCACCGAGGGGAGGAGCCCAATGGGACGGGCAGGCGGTGCTGAGGGGAGGGGAGAAGGTCGGGGACCCAAGGAGAGAAACTGGAGGGAAAAGGGCTGAGGGGCGGACCACAGTGGAGGTGCCCCGCAGGCCGGTGGATGTGGCCAGGCAGGGAGCCACTGGCAGGACATACCATCACCCCTTGACACCAGGGTCTCGGGAGAGGGGAGGAAATGGGGGGCTGGGCCTCTGTGTGCTCGGAGACAGCCCGGGCAGGGAGCTGGTGCTGGTGCGTCCCCTTGCCATGCAACCCCCAGGGTCTGGGTAGCGGATAGCGAGCAGGGGGCCGGGGAGGGAATGTCTCATGTCTTTCTAGAGCTTGTTGTATTGTTGCTACAACGGGATTTGCTCCTGGTTGCACATAATACCTTAAACATTTCAGCATTTTTCTCCAAAGGTACATGTCTCCACATGGGAGAGTTCTCCCTTAAGAGGAAGGGCACCTTTGAAGCCAATCCAACTGTTTTGCAACTATCGGTCTTTCATATCACATGATTTTTAACTTTGATTTAACAGATGTCAAAGCAGGAGAGACATACCATCATATGCAATACAGCAGCTCATAGTCATAATCATGAAATTCAAATAATGCATGAACTACCACCCTTAATTCTTTTTTTATCTTCCTTATTCTTTGTGATAAATTACTATCTATTCTTTAAAGTAGATATTCATAACTGTTGTGTATTGGCTGCATCCCAGCAGCAGATTGGCACATATGTGCATAATGCTGTCACATTCTCTGTAATCTTTTAAACTTTAATAAACAATTGAAGAAGAAGGTCTAGGGGCACTGAGTGTAATCTTTGCTTGTGAGCCAGCAGAAGGATTTGGCAATCCATCCTGGGAGGACTATGCAAAATGGAGGCAACTTCATAATTCAGCCCATGTCTATGTGATCCAAAGAAAGAATTAGGTAGTGAGAGATGAGCTTGGACTCCAGAAATCCATTCCACTAAGTGCAACACTTTCCTCTGGCATGGAGAGTATTCTGTTGATGCCAGAGGCTCTTCAACTGGTATAAGTATCTCCTGCATCATGAGAAAGCTCTTTGCAGCAAGGGAAATTTGATGCCATGGGATCTAACCTTGTAAAATGGTAGGGTAATTTGAAAGAAGTATGTGTGTGTGTGGGGGGGGGGAGATGTTTTCAGTCTGCCAGAGAAAACTATTGGCTTGAGATACAAGTTAAAATAGTAAATACCTGCCTTACCTTTCAGGGATGAGTGGCATTCACAGATTAAGCCTCTCGTGCTTCATTTTCCTTAAACATTCTGAACAGGTTTAAAATCACTAAAGAAGCTCTTACTACATGATCCATGTCTAGAAATTATGGCGTTATTTTAAACTCGCAGCAAATTGTATCTGAAAGGGCTTTTATGCAATCATGAAAATAAATAAAGACTCCAGTGCTTTGTACAACTTTGTAAAAGTATTCAGTAAATTAACATTGTAAGAAGCAGACAGTTGAAATTAGAGGATCTTGTACAGGAACCTAATTGCTACTATGCTGACATTATAAATTTGCCATGAGATAGAAAGTATGTGGATGTGAAAACAGTCAATTGTGAGGGGATGTTTATCATAAGACACATAAAGTGGACCTTGCCATTTTGTGCTTTGAATTCACAGGTCCAAAAAAAGATCAGTTTATATATTAGAACACTTAGGTGTTCAAATGCTGTTCATATTCACTGTTTCATATACAAAGCTGGCATTCAGACAAACTGATGTTTATTTGTTGCAACCTCAAGCTTGGTTTATTCTGAACCCCCCACTATTGTCTTCCACCTCTGTTTGCCTACAACAGCGACACTGAACAGTTTAGAAATCTTCAGTGTAACCTTTATTGTGACATCCAAATACAACAGTGCAAAAAAATGGGATTTATTTCTCACTCACACTCTGGGATACTAAACCAGGAATAAACTGAAGTTCAGCATTCCAGTTTGTGTGCAAGTTACAAATCCAAGAGCCCAAATTCACATACACACAAAATGAGATTGTAGTGAAGACTTCCTAGTCCAGGAAATCTTCAGTCTTGGCTCTGCACACAAGTTAAGGGAGAGCGAAGGTACATTCAAGACTGAGAGGTAATCATGTTTGAGCTCCTCTGAATACATCCAGAAGTTTGAAGGCAGTCTATAAAGCTCTGTGTGAGACTTTCATAGAGCCAGACAATGCACATAAGTATTCAGGACAATGTAGTTTTGTTTGAGCAATGTTTACTGTATTTGCCTAACAAAGTCTGTTTTAGCTGTCAGGATTGACTTGTAGAGGAAAGAACCTTCCAGAGTCACAAATTGGTTGGAATTGTTCCAGATGCTGGTTTAAAAGGATAACTGGAAAGCCAGCATGGTCTAGTGGTTAGAGTGGTGATACTCAGTAGCTCAGGAGCTACATGTAGCTCCTGTAAAATGCCACTTGTGGCTCTTCTAAGCACTGTTCCCCAATAGGGCACTTACCCCATGTTTCAGGATGGTGAGCAAGGCCTTTCCCTGGTGTGGCTTATAGTTGGCAGGTGATTGAAACATCCACTGCTGGAGGGATGGGTAAGCTGTGAGCCTCCCTAAGGTGCAGACCTTATGCCAAGGATGTGGTTTTTTAGTTGATAATTGGACAGTGTGGCTGTCTGCAAGCTGTGAAATGAGTACCACTGGGTTAAGAGTGTTGGACTAGGATCTGGGAGGCATAAATTCAAATCCCCACTCTGTCTGTAAAGTTTTTGGGTGACCTTAGTCAAGTTACATGCTCTCAGCCTAATCTATCTGACAAGGTTGTTGTGAAAATAAATTGGAGGAGAACCACATGAGCTGCTTTGGGTCCTATTGGGGAGAAAAGTGGGATACAAATATATAATTTTTAAAAAAAATGAAGTAGACTTGGGAAGCCCCATTGTAAGAGCCCAAATTTGGCATTGTGCCAGTACAGAATCCTGTTCTGCATAGGGGAAGTAAGTGAAAGAGGTAGAAGTGAGAGAAGAGGGGATTGGATTTATACCCCGCCCTTCACTACCCAAAGGAGTCTCAGAGCGGCTTACAAACTCCTTTCTCTTCCCCTCCCCACAAGAGACACCTTGTGAGGTAGGTAGAGCTGAGAGAGCTCTTTTGAGAACTGCTCTTGAGATAACAGCTCTGAAAGAACTTGTGACTGACCCAAGATCACATCAGCAGCTGCATATGGAGGAGTGGGGAATCAAACCGGGTTCTCCCAGATTAGAGTCTGCGCTCCTAATCACTACACCAAACTGGTACTCTTTAGAAAGACTATGATGAACTTATAGAGCGCATGTCACAGTCCATAGCAACTAAAGTGATATCCACCAATCCTGGATCAGCATGCTACCAATACCCCTATGATCAGCAGCTACTGACACAGCGAAGTTGCCTGCCTATGCAGTCAAGGCTCCCTCACATCACACTGCTGCCACCTATGCACAGTTTGCCTGAAGATGGGGAGGAGGGAGCAGCCAGTCCCTTCACCCCCAAGGATGCTAGTAGTAGAAGTATCAGGAATTAACATAGTCCAGGGATCTCCACAGGTGTGGGTTTGAGTCCCCAACTGCAGCTGAGTTACTTTTTTTTTTTTTTACAAGGGACTGGGGAGGCCAGTTCCCTGAGCACTTTTGGTTTTTTTGCCAGTTTTGTATCCACATTTCAGGGGCTTCTCCAGACTCATCGCAGAGGCACTGGAAAGCACATCAGTTTCATTATTCTCCTTTGTAGCCATTATTCACAAATATTCCAGTTCGTGAAAAATGTTGGACATCCAGCCATACCTGTCTGGTTTGGATCAGGAAAATGGAGAACACTTTGAAAACTCTCTCTTCTTACATGGTGGACCTAGTCCAAATCTGATGAGTTTAAAAAATGCTGGGAGTGCCTTATATACAGCCTTTCATTGTGTATAATGTAGTTAGGACCATAGTTCCCTCAAAGTTGCACTAGGGGGTGCTGGCGCACAAAATTTTAGATGCCAGCTCAGAGGTTTCTGCCTCTGCACACAAAGTCCTCCCCCCATTGGAAAGAATGGAGGATGGCAACACCTCCTTTTGGGGCTGATAGAATTGGTCCCTCTGGTCCAATCTTTTTGAAAACTGGGGATATTTTTGAGGCGAGGCAGCAGCAGCTATGCTGCAAATTTGGTGCCTCTACCTCACAAAACAGCCCCCCCGAGCCCCAGATACCCCCGGATTGATTCTCTATTATAGCCTACTAGAAAAAGGCCCGTTGTGGAAACAAATACAACGGCCTCTAGAAAGAGGCTCTGGGCGGGTGCCCCGGCCTTGAACACTTAGTGTCAATTTGCTGTGGCGACCTCAGCAGGGTATAATGACACTGAGTCCACCATTTTCTCCAGAGGAACTGATCTCTGCTGCCTAAAGAACAGTTGTAATTTTGAGTGATCTCCAGCCCTCACCTGGAGATTGGCAACGATGGTTCCCCAGAAGGGAATGGTTGGTTTGGAGGGCGGAGTCTGTGGCTTTGTACCTGTCCGAGGTCCCACGCCTCCTGAAACCTCACCCTCTCCAGGCTCCATCCCTCACATCTCCAGGAATTTCCCACCTGGAGTTGGCGACCCTCTGCCATCTGGAGAGCAGTTGTAATTTTGAGTGATCTCCAGCCCTCACCTGGAGATTGGACACATTTTACCTCAGAACAGCAAACTGTTTAGAATGTTAGAGGCAAAAGCCAATCAAGTCGCATATGCAAACGACCTCTGTGTTCCGAGGCAAAGGCCAATGAGGCTGCATGTGCAAATAACCTCCGTGTTCTGACTGGCTATAGGGGGGAGGGGAACAGCAAACTGTTTAGAATGTTGGAGGCGAGACTCAAGCAATGCAGCCAGATTCTGAGTGACACACCAGGGCGCCAACCAATTCCGGAGTGTGTGGAATGTTCTAGAGAAGTGCCACCACCATCCGGCTTTTATATATAAGGGAGATGAGACCTATTGATTATAATGGTCCCCTTAGGCTACAATGGAGCTGGGAGAAATCATATATATTTTGCACAACCTTACTGTGCTTTTCAATATGATTTGTAAGCTTTCTTGAGTCACAGGGGAAAGTTGGATATAAATATTTGAATAAATAAGTACTTCGGGCAGGTTAATAACATTTAAGCACCTTCCTGTTTGTTAGGTTTCACTAAAAAAACAACAACAACCAAGGTAGACTGCAAGAGTCCCCCCCCCCCATGTGCTGGTATGTTTTCTAAGGCTCAGCACAAGGTGACAGTCCAAGGGCAGGTGGACTGTGGTGGGCAGACCTGTTCTCTGGTGGCAGGTCTACAAATATAGTGGAAGGGGGTGTGTAGACCTCCAGAGGACAGGTCTACCAATATAGTGGAAAGGGGTAGGTGAAATTTGACTTGATTCTGTTTTCACTTATAATGTTTAAATTATTCTTTAAATATAGTTTAAATATAATTTAAAAGAATTTATTCTGAGGTTTTTGCAAGGTTATGGAAGTAATCTTCTAAAAAAACTAATTTACACAATAATCAAATATAGACTTGCTCACAACTTGCTTCTAGCTTTTTTTGCTGATGAGATAGAATTTCTGCTCACAACACGTGGAGCTTAGAGGGAACATTGGTTAGACCCTTGCTTAACGATACTTCATTGGCTCTTGATGTTAAAATGGACATTATCCAGACCCTGGGCTTTCAGGCAGCATTTGCTTTGGTAAGAAATTATGGAAAACCAATCAATCAATCACCTTTAGAGTATGCTGAATATGTTCATACCAATTTTTTGGTATTCTGCCTCCAAAATCTTTTCCCTCCTACACCTATCTGTTGTCTTCTCAAAGCCTATTAAGAGCATTCATTCTGGCCAGACTAAATGCTGACTTTTCAGCAGTTATGAGGGGTAGGTTTATGTGTTTACCTTATTCAGAACCAATCTGCCCCATCTCTTAGGTAAGATTGACATGATAGCACATATCCTTCTGGAGTGTCCTTTGTATGCTAATCTCAGGAGGCATATTTTACCTTGTTTGCAATCTTATTCTGACATATATTCCTATGACATAGTTGCCTTTTTACTTTCTGACAGGGATCCAAAAAGAAGTCTAGCAGTTGCAAAAATGTTTTACTCCTTTTGTCTATTGGGTGATAAGTGATTGACAACAATTATCCACTGCTCAAAATCAATGTATCATAGAGTTTTTTATAGGATATTTAAAAAGAAAGGAAATCAAAACCAAGGGGGAAACCATATAACAGAAATGGGTCAATTGTAATCAGTCATCACCATCTGAACAAAGTAAAAATTCTGTAGATCGTGGAAGTTTTTGGAAAAAAGCTAGGAAGGATATTTGATATTTTCAGTTAATTAATGAGGGAAATCTAGACCTACCACCCTTTCCCTGCTCAGGTTCTCTCTTCGGGAGAACCCTAGGGTGATGAATTTCACCTAAAAAACGCCTCACACAGACGACCTTCTTCGTGAAACCGGACACATGGTACTTTTCATGACACTGAAACTTAATGTATTTTAAATCTCCACATAGGTAGCAGTGTAGTAGCATTTGCCAAACATGTGGCAGCTTCTCTGACATGGCACAAACTGTTTTGATTGGGCAGAAATAGAAATAAGAATATAAAGAAATTGATTACACCCATAAAGATAGAATCAGGTGGGTAGCCATGTTGGTCTGAAGCAGCAGAACAAAGTTTGAGTCCAGTGGCACCTGGTATAAACTTTCGTGTGCAAGCACACTTCTTCATATATCTGCAAACTGTGCATGCACACAAAAGATTATACCTTGAATAAAACTGTGTTTGTCTTAAAGTTGCCACTGGACTCAAACTTTGTTCTGATTACAGTCATATTGGGTTAAAAGTAAAAGCTAAAAAGAGAAGAACACGTTCTGTGTAATATCTTTTATTAGGACCAACTCAGTGACATATAGCAGTGTGTAAGCTTTCACCAGACCTTTTAATAAGGGCATATGTGACAAAAAAAATTTGGACAACTGAGGGGAGAAAAAAGGAAAATTTTCAGATCAAGTGCCTAATAGCTGGTCATGCCAGAACATGGTGTAAACACCATGCAGGGCTGTCAGTTTGAATCACTGCTGGTGTTAGGTTACAACAGGAGGTTAAACACACATTTGCAATGGAGACAATTAAGAAAAAGAAGAAAAGAAATGCAGAATTTGCATCCATTTCACTTTTATTCAGCTGAGTTATTCAAGCCATACTGATAGTAACAGAAATTTCATAAGCATTAATTTGTCTGGTTTCTTACCTTTGCTTGTCTCCCCTCCCAAAGAGAAGAGAATTTCCTTTTTTTAATCATTAATTCAAGTTTTGTTTCCAGCAGTCTTCTTTTACCCACCTAGTTGATTGTCTTCATTTTTCATTCTATTGGCAGCACCATTCTTTTGTTCGCTACCACCCAAATAATAAACAAGCATGAGGCCAAAGTCTCACCTTCTAACATGGGCAGGTTTTCTCCAATAAGCAGTCGTCTACTAATGCTGAGATATGCAAATCTGCCTCCATAACTCCTTTTTCATTGTGCCAAACAACAACAACATAGCTTCTCATGTGATGTTCAATAAAACTGTAAAGGCACAAAGAGAACAACAGAACAAAGGCAGAAAAAGAACAGCGCTTTAGGCATCCTTGCACGTGCTGCTGGTTGCAGCTCTAAGGCAGTCTCAAGATTTAAACAAAGAATACATTTGTCTGGGTGGTGTATTCTGCACCCTGACTAAAGAGATCTTATATAGGAAATGATGCTTTAAATTTCACAGATAATATTTAGCACCCTGAATTTTGCTTAGGGACAGGTCTCAAAGCACATGTGTAATATG
Source organism: Gekko japonicus (assembly GCF_001447785.1). Classification (NCBI taxonomy): domain Eukaryota; kingdom Metazoa; phylum Chordata; class Lepidosauria; order Squamata; family Gekkonidae; genus Gekko; species Gekko japonicus. The sequence goes on from NW_015165294.1 coordinate 286,139, forward strand.
CTTACACTAGGAATAAGGCTAGTTGTGGAAATAAATACAACAAGCTCTACAAAGATGCTCTGGGCGGGTGCCCCGGCCTTGGGCACTTAGTGTCAATTTGCTGTGGCGATCTCAGCAGAGTATAATGACACAGAGTCCACCATTTTCTCTAGAGGAACTGATCTCTGCTACCTAAAGAACAGTTGTAATTTTGAGTGATCTCCAGCCCTCACCTGGAGATTGGCAACAATGGTTCCCTAGGAGGGAATGGCTGGTTTGGAGGGTGGAGTCTATGGCATTGTAACTGTCTGAGGTCCCACCCCTCTTCAAACCCCACCCTCTCCAGGCTCCTCCCCTCAAATCTCCAGGAATTTCCCAACCTGGAGTTGGCAACCCTATCTCCTTCCCAGCTAAACATCAACCTACCTTTATCTGCCCCTCTGACTTCAGCTTTCCATCTCCTCCCCCCTCCCTTCTGGAGAGCAGTTGTAATTCTGAGTGATCTCCAGCCCCCACCTGGAGATTGGCAACAATGGTTCCCCAGAAGGGAATGGCTGGCTTGGAGGGTGGAGTCTATGGCTTTGTAACTGTCTGAGGTCCCACACCTCCTGAAACCTTACCCTCTCTCCAGACTCCATCCCTCAAATCTCCAGGAATTTCCTACCCGGAGTTGGCAACCCTATCTCCTTCCCAGCCAATCATCAACCTACCTTTATTTCCCCCTCACTCTTCAGCTTTCCACCCCTCACACACCTGCAGCCTCTCCCGTGTTCTGAAGCCCTGACTGCTACATTGGCTGTCATACGGGGGCCATCTCAGCAGGATATAAGGACACAGAGTCCACCATTTTCTCCAGAGGAACTGATCTCTGCCATCTGGAAAGCAGTTGTAATTCTGAGTGATCTCCAGCCCTCACCTGGAGATTGGCAACAATGGTTTTTCCCCAACAGGCACTAAGGGGAAATGTATTTTACCTCAGAACACATTTTATCTCAGAACAGCAACAGCAAACTGTTTAGAATGTTAGAGGCAAAGGCCAATAAGGCTGCATATGCAAATAACCCCTCTGTTCTGATTGGCTATGGGGGGGAGAGGAACAGCAAACTGTTTAGAATGTTGGAGGCGAGACTCCAGGAACGCAGCCAGTGGATAGGGAGATTCTGAGTGACACACAGGGCGCCAACCAATTCTGGAGCATGTGGAATGTTCTGTACAGTGCTACCACCAAAAGGCTTTTATATATAAGGAGAGATTAGATCCAGGTGGTCAGCTGTGTTGGTCTGAAAGCAGTATTAGTGCACCATTACACAAACTAGCTGTAATCTGGACTTCAGTTTCTAATTTTTAAAGGTTTCTAAACCTTTTGTAGGCCTCCCCACAAAGATTACATAGCAATAACCTATTTCCAAGGTAACAATAATTTTGGATTGTGAAATTTAGATTAGGTAGAAAATGGATGAAATTGGTAAAAAGCATTATTTAATCCTGTTGCTGCTCAAAGATTCAGGAATAGGCGAGGATCCGGGCTCTAATTTGTCAACCTTGGGAAGAATCCATTGATCTAGATTTCTAGACTTGCCAACAATAATTTAGTTGCCATAATTCAGCCTCAATAGATTTTGTCACATTCAGTTCACAACTAAATCCAGACACCATTAAAAAATGAAGTAAGGTCAAGTGCACAGGACAGAACTGGATATACTCTATATACTGAAGTCACCGTTGTACATAAAGAGTAATTAATATAGAGTACTTCCAGTTTTTTTACTGCAGAAATGCCATCTGTTGATCAAAGCAATGGCAGAAGCAGCATATATTATATGTAAATAAATTATACTCACACATGGATTACTTGTAGAACTGGACTGTGCGTTTTTACAAGGCACTTTGAATTTCTTTAAGAACATAAGTTTACAAGTGTAGATGTTTTCCCACAGACTTCAGGAGCATTTGAATGTGCTTTCTAGTGACATGCGTATGCCACTGGATTTAACAGTCCCTTTTCTGCTGGCTTTTTGGAAGCATAAAACCACAAATCTAGTTTTTGCATTGGCAGCTGGAACAATTTAATTCAAAATAAAACTAATTACTTGCAGTAATATATTACTGCCGCAGAGGTTCATTCTCTGCTTACCTTTATTTCATGAAAGCCTTGATATTCATTGAAAACAGGCTGGGTTTACCCACTTTAATGCATTTAAAGTGTTGCAACTCATTTTAAAACTGCTTGTATTTAAGTAGTCTGGTATCTGCATGAATGACAAAATATGTTAAGAAAAAATATGGAAAGAAAAGTTCAGTAATTGATGTTAAATAATATAGAGTTGTTTTCCTTAGCCACCTAAGGAATAAGAAATTTTATTTGTTAAAGTATTGTGGGCTATGTGTGTAAAGTTGTCATTTTTAAGATGTGAAATGATCATAGTATTTGTAACATTGCCAGTGAAGAATTAAAAATATCGTCACACTGAAAGTGCACTTTAGGTTCATTCTTGCTTCTTGTTCTTAATATATATATAGAAGTTAGCTCTTTCCGTTTTCATTACAACTTCACCAGGGGAGTTTGCAGAATATAAAAATATCTTCAGCACATTATTGCTATTTTCTTATTTTGAGTGCATATAAAATTTAACATGATTTAGGAGATAATGCTTTGGCAGTGACAGGAAAAGTTTTATAACAGTGCTCTGTAGTTAATTTCTGAAGATCAGTACCATTTTATCTAGAGCTATATCCTTCTAAGTTCATCAGAGTGAATGGGTTTAGAAGGATGTAACTCTGCTTTGGATGGTACTACTAGTGATTATTGTACTGCTCTGAAAAATATACACAATAATATTAATTTTTGTATATGTAGGAAAACACAATGTTCTGCATGGTAAATGTAGGTGGATACAGGATATTTTTGGATTTTTTTGCTGTCAAGTCACAGATAGGGTTTTCAAGGCAAGAGACATTACAGAGGTGGTTTGCCATTGCCTGGCTCCACATTATGATCCTGGTATTCCTTGGAGGGCTCCCATCAAAATACTAGCCAGGGCTAACTCTGCTTAGCTTTTGAGAGCTAATGAGATTGGGCTAGCCAGGTCAGGGCAAGATATTTACGGTATTGAACAAATGCCATTCTTCGTATTTCTTATTTCATTTTTAAAATATCAGAGAAAAGATAAGTGCTGCCATTTCAGCAACCTTTAGCAGACTTTTCTTGATCTTAGTTTGGAAACTATTGCAATAAAAACTGATGATGCAAACTCAAAACCAGGAAAGCTGTGTGTAGTGATCTTCAACAATCTACAACAGAAACATTTGTCAAAGGTCTTAAAACAGCAAGAAGTTGCAAAGGAAAGATCTCCTAATAATATCTTTATTCGATTTTCACATGTTTATAATGCATTTGAGACAAGTGAATATTATAATGCATTTGAGATAGCTCAAATGACAATCACCAAACCTTCTGTCTGGAAGATCCCCAACTTAGCTTCTATGGGTGATTTGCAGTGCAGTACTGAAGGCTACTGTGGTGGCGGCGGCCAGCTGCTGATGCGAAAGCAACACCAGTGGTCCATTCCCTATAGACATTTTGCAGGGTAAATAACAACACACATCCCTCTGCATGCCATACATGGGATAGCAAGCACACTGGAGAAAGCACATATAGTGACTTGGCAATACCCACCAATCTAGAGAACAGCAGCAGATGATGGCCCTGTGGGTGACATGCACAGGTACAACAAATTACTGGCTGCCAATCAAACCCCACCCCAAACAACAAATTACTGCCTGCCAATCTGGCCACTAAGAACATAAGAGAAGCCAATGTTGGATCAGGCCAATGGCCCATCTAGTCCAACATTCTGTCACACAGTGGCCAAAAATACCAGGTGCTTCTTGATGCTACGTCCCGCCGTGGAAAGGCAGTGGACGGAGGGGAAGACCCAGCAACAGTGAAACCCCAATAGAGGCATGTGGTCAGCGCAGCTCCCCAGCCCATTGGGAAGGATACCCATGCAGGGGACAGGACAGCCATCTGAACGCCAAGCCACACACACCCTTCCTCTGAAAAAGTAAAAATAGAAAGACAAGAAAAAACAGAGGCCAAGCATGACCCAATAGCCCCCATGCCCAAGACTAGCATCCTATTCATTGGGTAGGTTCAAAGGTGGCATGGCACCATGCATTAGGCACTTCACTGAAGCCCTGACATCACCACCAGCCCCATGGGGCCAGACAGAGGCTATTGCACAGACAAGATTGGCTCAGTGGAAAGGCACTGGGAAAGCATGGCCAGGACTCCTGGTTTGATATCCCACAAAGGGAGATGCGAGAGGCAGGCGAAAGCCTCAAGGTAATGTTTTGCCTCCACAAACTGCAACAAGTAAAGGGACATCCCAGCTGATGGGTCACCCTGGATATCCAACATTTTGACTGGGATGTCAGTCTACAGCCCTTCTATGCTGCACCCATGTCAGCAGTACCTTTGCATCCAACATGGATTCCCTGCTCCAGCACTGTCAAGCTGCATGGCTTATCGATACCAGCAATGCTGTGAGGGAGCGTGGGACCCAGAGAACTCCCCCATGCTAGAGCAGCTACACGTATTTTAGACCACCCACCAGTCCATTCCTCGTCCAAGCTACACACAGTGTGAGAAGCTTCTGTGTGTGAGAAGGGTGTGGGGACCAATATGTGAGGTCAGCCTTCAGGGCACTAGTGGATCTCCGCTATGTTTTGCAGTGGAACAAAACATATTTGGTTGCCAGTGTCCCTGCCCTTGAGGACATCATGGGCATCACTCCTAGATACACACCCTTGGGAGTATACCCTGTAATGTGATACGGGACATGGAACTGGGTGGGCCTGGCTTGGGCTATATGCACACCCCACTGGTTTCAGTTGCGGGAGTCAGCATTGTTGGGACAGCTCCTGAGCTTGTGTGATGGGAAGAGAGAGTGCAGTTATGGACACCTGTGCCAGGACAGTTATCCCCACCCCTGCTTACCTGTCAGTGTGTGGTTGCCTCTTTGGTTTGTGTCCCCAAAGATGGGATACCTATAAGGCGTGTTAGCAACTCAGCATGGACTGTGCTTATTCCTTGGGTGTTAATGCTAAGTGCTCCCTCAGTGGCACTAAGTGCCCTCTCTGTGTCTTTCTCACTACCATAGAGCAATGGTCTGCGCTCTAAGTGTGCAAAATAAAGAAAAAGAGAGAAGAGATTGGACTTATACCCTGCCCTTCACCATCCAAAGGAGCCTCAGAGCGACTTACAAACTCCTTTCCCTTCCACTCCCCACAACAGACACCTTGTGAGGTAGGTGGGGCTGAGAAAGCTCTTGAGAGAGATTGCTCTTTTTCAAGAACAGCTTGTATCAGAACTATGGCTTGCCCAAGGTCATCCAGCCAGATGCAAGTGGAGGAATGGGGAATCAAACCTGGTTCTCCCAGATTACAGTCCGCGTACTTAACCACTACACCAAACTGGCTCTCTTATTTTTGGTTGTATGAGCTCCTACGGACAATGCTTTGCTTTTTGATGGCATAACTTTCCATTATTCCTGAGCTGTGACAGCTTATGGAGCTGACTAACTCCTTCCATGGCCCCTAGATCTGCCTCTTTCCCCACTGGCATGGGGGTTACCCCAGCATTGTTTAGTGGCATTGCCACACCAGCACCTGGCTGGCGTACCATGCTTCTGGGGAGCTCTACTGGCATATCTTGGTGATATGCTGGCATAGCTCCTAGCTGACTTCCTGTGTCCTTCCACCTCCGTCCTCAGGATTGTGCTGTTATTTAGTTTTTTTACATGGATGACTATAGGGCATGCATTATAAAGAGACAAGAGATAGAATATATGACAAATAATTACAGTGATATTTGCCCTTAGAAGTTATTTACAGATTAATCAGACATATTTTTCCTCACTCTGCATACTATTCAAAATACCAAAGGGGCCTCAAAATTATCTTTTCTCAGTCATTATTCGAGGATTTTAATGTGGTTTACAAGAAAAAAACCCCTATAAATAACATCCATAAAGTCTGAGGTAAATTCTCAAATAAGAAAATGGTTGAGTTGCTGCACTTACATAATGTTTTTGCCAATATCTACTCTGCCAGTATCTCATTTGGCCACTGAGTTTTAATGATGAATGTTTAAGAAAAAGTTTTTTGAGGCATCAATACTTGCTGAAGGTTTTTGGGATTGGAATGCAGTGCGGCGGGACGGACGTGTCCTAGGCTTGCTCCTCGGACCGCCAGCTTCTTTGATCCCTCGAAGGGGTCTATGGCCCTTTGGAGACCTCTCTGCTCTCTTGGGAAGAGGGGGCAGAACAAGGGGCTTGATTCGGGCCCCCTGCACTGTGGCGCGGGTGGGAGAGAGCCCTGGATCGCCTCCAACGCCAGGATCAAGAAGAACGCCCATGGAGACATGGGCTGTTAGATGTAGCTTTCCAGCAAGGGGAGGGGGTTAGAAACCCTGCCACAGCAAGCACCAACATCAGCATGAGTAACTAATTCACTGCATTAATAGAGAAAAGATTGCCTCTTCTTTAAAGGGACATCTGCCTCTTTATTGATCTTAGATTGTCGGCTAGCAAAGGAGATTTCGGCTGCAGATTTTTCTTTATAACTATGGGCAGGAAATGAGCGCTTTGGCTTGATTCTCTGGCATTTGGATATCTTTATCATGTGGCAACATACTCAATTCTTTGATTGGAAACCTCTGATATCTTGCAACGTACCCAATTTTTTCCCCTTCAGTGGGGTGGAGTGTGGATCTTCTTTTTTTCTTTGTTATTTTTTGAAAGACACTAGGGGAAATAATTTGGTTTTTACTCTTCCCTGATTTGGAGTTACAAAGACCTGACCTGACTTTGCTTTCAGACACAAGTGTTAAGCAACTATCGAAATTTCATCTTTGAACTTTTGGATTACCATAGGACATTTGGATCTAACTGAGAATACACCCCTCCTCCCTTTCCTTCTCTTCCTTTGTTGTTGTTCAGTCGCACAGTCGAGTCCAACTCTTCGCGACCCCATGGACCAGATCACGCCAGGCCTTCCGGTCTTCCGCCGTCCTCTGAAGTTTGCTCAACTTCATGTTCATTGCATCTATGACACTGTCTAACCATCTCATCCTTTGCTGTCCTCATCTTCTTTGACCTTCAATCTTTCCCAGCATCAGGGTCTTCTCCATTGAGTGCTCCCTTCTCATTTGGTGGCCAAAGTATTTGAGCTTCAGTTTCATTATCTGGCCTTCCAGGGAACAGTCAGGGTTGATTACTTTTAGGATTGACTGATTTGATCTTCTTGCAGTCCAAGGGACTCTTCTCCAGCACCATAGTTCAAAAGAATCTATTCTTCGGTGCTCGGCCTTCCTTATAGTCCAACTCTCACAGCCATACATAACTACTGGGAATACCATTGCTTTGACCATGCGGATTTTTGTTGGCAGGGTGATGTCTCTACATCTTCTTCGTGGTCTCTGTGCATCACACCCTTGGGAATACTGCGCCTGCGCTGAACCTTCTCGGTACCGGTAGCTAGCAAAAGGGATTTTCGCGCCTCTCCCAGGTCACGCGCCGGCTCCACTGC